>NC_051440.1:3009621-3075639 GCF_001649575.2 Kryptolebias marmoratus
AATCCAGATTTTTGCACAGCTTTTGGCTTTTAAAGACTATGGTCTTAAACCTTTGATCAGCTGAAAAAAAATCATGTTTGAGTGTAAATGCAGTTTGCAGAAAATTCCCTGCTCAAAAGTTCTTGTCTCTTGCACTGATTTTTTCCTTTAACATTGTGAAGCTCTACTTAAAACCTTCTTAAGATCCAATAGTGCAAAATGCAAATTCTTGCAATTTTTTGACTGGTCTTAAGATTTTGATCAGGAGTGTAAATCTGCAGCAACTATGTGATGCTAATATGGGGGTTGAGGGTTTTTGTTCTATGAAATGTTCAGAAAATAATAATTTTGGTGTCAATCCAGTTTAAGATGGCCACCATTACAAACCCACATTTGCCACACAAAAATGTCTATAAATTTCAATGTACAGATTATGAACTAAAATTTGATGTGGTAATAGCTGAGAGTCATTCACAACACATACTCATATATCTTATGATACTGCTTGAGATTTAACATTATTGTCAAGGTTTTACAAAAATGGCTACCAAAAGATGATTTCAGTTTAAAACGTTGGCATTAATGTCAGTAGGTGATATGCATTCCTTCAAGGAATGCTAGGCCTTTAATTTTGTATGTGATTTTATCCAAAGTGAGGAGAATACTGGGAGATGTGTTGTTGCCTCTCTTGTCTTGTAACAGTTTACCAAATGAACTGAGAAAGTTGGAGTTGAACCAACAATCTTTTCACTGAGCTGGAATAAAGAAAGCATTATTTATTTTATTTCCTTAATATATGAAAGTTGTTTTTTCATTGTGTATTGCATTTTCAATACTTTTGTGCAACAGCATTTGGATTTTGCCAGTCATTACAAGTTTTATCAAAGTTTGATTTCTGTTTTCATTTATCCTCAACATGCCCAACTTGCTGGTAGCTAGATCTATGAATGAAATTAAGTCTAAACAAGTTGAGGGTTTCTGAAAACTATTTCCTTCCCTGAAGCAGCATGCAGTGTGGTAATAAGGATAATGGTTGTAGCTGTCTGTGAGGTGGAACAGAATCCAGATTGGCCACAATTTCTTTGAGATGAGTCTTCAGCTGCAGTAATAAGTGTGTGGAAAAACTTCCTGGAATGAGCTTGAGGGCTTTCACTCATATTTTCACTGGAAATTCAAAAATGTCTTGAGAATGACTGATTATGGGTGGCACAGCGGTGCAGTGGTTAGAGCTGCTGCCTCCCAAGAAGAAGGTTGTAGGATCTCTTTCCGACATGAGGTCTTTCTGGGTGGAGTTTACACCTGATTGAGGAGGAGGCTGCTGCTGGCCGGGCTGATCCTGGCCTTTTTTTCTTCTCCTTTTTTATTTTTATTTTTTTTGAATTAATAACAATATAAATGGGCGTCAAATCCGCATAGTTTAATCCTTCAGTGAGTTTCATGTTTTGAGCTGTTTGTGTATTAAATGTAATGAACATGTTTTGTGTAGCCCACAAACCTATCATGACTTGTTCAAGGAAGAATAATAGGTCCCCTTTAAGAACTTTTTCTTTACAACATTACAAGCAATTCCAATGAACCCCCAACCACCTCACTTACCCACTCTCAAGGCCAAAAAAACCAAAACATAAAGAAAACAGTTTATGTGACCACTCACTAACATCTCACTCATTTAAATATGTCAAGCAGCCTGGAAAGTGAAGTTCTACGAACTACAGCGTATTGGCCCTGATCATCAGACTGTTAATGTTGAGTTTGAAACCTATGATTGCTACTGCACTTGTAATCATCACAAACGAGTTACTTTCAACTAAATAAGGTGTCTCAAGTGTTGGCATGTTAAGGGGATAGTCTCTTCATTTCTGAAATGAAGTTCTGTAAAATCTTACCAAGGTCGCAGGTTCACCTCCTGCCTGCTGCCTTTCTGTGTGGAGTTCATATGTTCTCCCCGTGCATGCATAGGTTTTCTCAGTGTACTTCGGCTTCCTCCCACAGACCAAAAACATGTATGTTAGGTTAACTGACAACTCTACATTATCACTAGGTATGAGTGAGACTGACTAGTTGCCTGTCCTATTTGTCTCCATGTGTTTCTGGGATGGACTTGTGACTGTCCAGGGTGTCCAACGCCTATTGCACAATGACTGCTGGAGATAGTCACCAGTTCCCCAGCAACCCTGCTTGGAAAGCGAATAAAGTGATGAATGGATGGATGGATAGTTAGCTCCTGATCAGCTCTGACATCAGTCACAGACAACAGAGTATGGAGAAAGGGCAGACGTCTTCCTCCAGGCTAGCCTAATGGATGGCCAAACAGAAGCTCATTTATTGTTTTCCAGGCTTATAAAACAAATTTTTCTCAAAACTAACATATCAGTGTGAAAGAATCCGGGAAACTTGAACAAGGTCGATACACAGGAAGTCAGTCAGGAATTGCTGGAAACCTACTCGCATAATGCTTTCGTCAATCTGGCACTGGAGGAGAGGAGAGGCAGAGAATAAATAGGACGTGGACCAGGTGTGAGAGACAATCAGGATAGGGACACAGGTGACTAGCATGAATATTGATTAGAGGCATGAGAAAGAGACATGATCATGACAATTTGTTGCTTCCAGTCCCCCCAGGTTTTGGGGGTTTTGAAAAAAGGTTAGCTTAATTCTCGTTGTCTTGTTTCTCCTGGAACATCTCGAGACAATAAACCAGATTTTTGTGGGTTGAGTTGGTGTAATGGAGAACAGGTAATTAATTCTGGGAAGTACTGACATTTTAATTCTTGCTATCCTGCCTGTTAAGGAAGGAGGCAGATTTATCCAGCAATGGAGATCATTTTCCGTTGATCGTAAAAGTGGTGAGAAGTTAGGATCAAGCAGTTTTGAAAGTTTTGAAAGGTGGAAATATTGATGCAGAGATATGAAATGTGGTTTGTACACTGAGTAAGAGGAGTTGTTTGGGCTGCCCCATCCCATCTTTGAAGGTTAAAGGTTGTATAGCTGATTTAACGCAGTTAATTGACGGGTTGGATATTTTGGAGAACTGATTAATTGCTTTGATTATCTCTGTTAAAGATGAACATGAGTCTTGCAGAAAGAACAGAATGTGATCAGCATATAAACTCATTTTATTGGCTTTAGTTTTGTATGGATTCCTTTGATATTTTCATTTTGGTGAACGTCTGCTGCTAGTGGATCAATGAAGATGGAAAATAAAGATGAGAGAGTAAGCATCCCTGCTTGGTATCTCTGTGTAAAATTTAACTTTCGAAAGTTAGACTGTTGGTAAAAAAAAGCTTTACTTTTAGCGTTGTGTAGATTTTTACCCAATTAAAACATGACTCATAATTTACATTTGTGTAAAACTGATAATAAGAACTTCCAGTTTTCTTTATCAAAGATTTTTTTCACATCTAAAGTTATTCGAGTTAAGTTTTGAGATTATAAGAGGGTCATTAAATTAAATAGTCTGCATGTTTTGTCTGCCTTTGATAGATCCAGTTTGATCAGAATGAATTATTGATGAAGTGACCTAAATTTGTATAGCTGTAGCCTTTGTTATTATTTTTATCTCTGTATTGATAAGCGAGAAAAGTCAGTAACTGTGATGATGGCTGTATTCAAATTCAGTTTAAGTGTAGAAGATTGTTTTCTTTTCATGCGAAATCTCAGAAAACAGGGTTTTGGGAGTGTTGAAAGTGACTGTAGATCTCAGCAGGAGAGCTGTCTGCTCTAGGAGCTTTATTGTTTGGTATAGGATTTAATACATTAAAGAGTTCATTTTCTAGTAACAAGGAGTTCAAAGTGTGTATTTGTTCATCATTCAGAGATGACAGATTGATATTATTCAGGAAGTGGTTTTTTTCTTGGCTAGGATTATTTTCTTCTAAGTAGAGTTTGGGTTAAAGTTGTAGTTTATTTCCTCTGGTGACTGAATTAGGTTTCCTGCTGAGTCTTTAATAATGGTTGTTAATTTTTAAGCCAAAAGGTGAAGTTCTCCATTTAGCGGTTCATCTATGTTCTACCCTTTGACGGAAAGAATGACATCCTGGGTACAAGTAACTGAAATGAGCTTCCTCCATAGTGTAGAGATACTGGTGCATGGTCACTGATAATAATTGGATACGTTTGCATCCTTGTGACACTTCTTATCACATATTTGTTTTTGTTTTTGACTGAAACCCCAAATAAATCAATGTGAATATGAATGATGGATGGTAAATTCTTCCAGAAGGATGTAGTAGTTGCTAGCGGACCCAAATCACGTACGTACCGTTTCATATTTTCTGATGTTTGTTTAGTATGATCGTAATTTAGGTTTGTTTTCTGTCTTATTAGACATGCATTGTTGCATTAAAGTCACTGCCTATTATAATCTGGGAATGAGATGAATATGAGATATGTAAAAACTTTAAAAAATGTTGACTTGATTGGATTTGGGTTGTAGATATTTGCAACTGTTATCGGGTTATTACAAATTGAAATGTTTATTATAATAAATAGGCCTTTATGGTCTGCAATGGTTCTTTGATGTTAGTGAAAGACTCGTGCTTTTATTGTAATTAGCTAAGAAGGCTGTGATGCAATAGCTGTGTTGGCCATCTTGGATTGAGTTGACTCCAAAAGTTATTCAGTTTTAGATATATATGCAAAAAATACTTTTTCAGAGTTTCATCTAAATCTGTTTGGTAGTTCATGAGATATTTTACTAATATATGGTAAGAAAAATGAGCACACACACACAGGCAATTATATGGGCTCCAATCTTTCACGGCAGTGGGAAATAAAAATAAAGTCCCCTGGTTTAAGCAAAGAATGATGTCAGTGTTTTGAAAAATTCAACTTTACTGACGGTTCTCATTTAGATGTCCTCATTAGGAGGAAACAGAATTGCCTAATGTAGTATGTCTACTCACAATGTGCTTTCAAAGGGTTAGGATTTTCTGTTTTATGACCAGGCTGGTGGCCTTATCTTTGTCTTACTGATAACCTTTTGTTAAAAAGTCTCTCTCTGACCGTCTTAGGTTAAACAGATCCTGCCAGTTGCAACTGTGGAATCCCTGAGTTTTTCTGCTTGACATTTCTTTTGTAATAAATTCAGCAAATTGGATCTTTCTGTCTCCCTTAGAATTTCTGCCACAACAGTCAGAAGAGAGGCAGGAAGAATAACAGACAAAAGACTCAGTTGATTAATGTTGACTATTTTCACCTGTGGTCCCCGCAGTTAACAGCTTTGTTCAGTTGATGAAATAGTGACAATGTAATAAAATGTTGCACAAAAAGTTATATTGTGTAAAAAGTCTGAATACAGCACAGTTTTGTGTTTCACATTTTTGTGAAATGGTAGAAAAATTCTCTGGTTAGTTTGACTCCCTATAAGTCGTCAAGCTAGGGATCTGCCTGACTGCTTTTTATTGTAGGTAAGATACTCATTATGATTATGGTAATCCCACTTGAAAAAAGAGCAGTTCCTTTAAGGCACTTCCACATTGGCTTCACTTTTCGAACCTTCAAGTCTTTTATTTGCACTCGTCGCTTCCTGCCAGCTCTTTAACAATCCATGGGCTGCTGCTTTTGGGCTCCTTGCCTTCGGGATTCTGATTGCCTGCTATGATTTGCTTTCATGACTTTCTGAACCATGGAGTTTAGTTTTGTTAATGAGTTGATAAAAGCTGAGCCAAAATCTGTTTTACTGACCAATTATTACACAAGAAAAAACTTCAAAAGGGTAACTTGATGAACGCAAACAAGAATGTTGTTCTCTGAATTCTTGCAAATCACTGCATTATGAAAAGAAGGGGGGGCTTACCTTTTTTCTACAAATCATTACTCAGATCATGTTTTTAATTCAATAAAATCTTAATATGAGCAGATTTTCTTTCTTATGAGGTGCAGGTTGTGGGCAATGTGAATTATAAAGAGCATGAATGTTCATTTGGTGAAGAAAAACAACAGTTCTTATGTCAAATAGTATAACTTAACCTGGACTTTAGAATGCCACCATAGCAACATTTGTATCAACTTTTTGTCCTGTGATGTTTTGTACTGGGTGGAGGGGGAATTACCATATATTTTTTAAAATCTAGACAAGATACCTTAAAAAATATAACCAGGATGATTTAATTGAAAGGAAGATGATTTAAATTACACTTTTTAAAGATAGTCACATGACTGACATGTATGGATTGCGTCAACATAATCTTTAAAGTCTGATCTAACTTAAACTGGCATAAACATTATTGCCTGCCAAAGACGTGTGTGTGTGTGTGTGTGTGTGTGTGTGTGTGTGTGTGTGTGTGTTTCTATGTCTGACTGTGAGCAAAATATTTCACAAACCACTGAACACATTCAGTATAACTTTAAATGTACATCTACAACTAATAACCTTCTGGACTCAAACCAATTCAAGATGGCCACCACAGCTAATCAACTGCATCAAATACAAAATAGATACAACTCAGTCAATTTTACAGATACTGAGTTAAAAGGCTGGTAATAGCTGAAAGTCAACACACTCTGACCGCTATCAGATTGTGCAAGATCTTTGTTTTAAAATTTTGCTAAAAAATAACTGGAGTCCACTTTGTCTGTCTGTTAGAAAATTATCTCATAATCTACTGGATGGATTTTAATAAAACTCAGAGAGTAATCTTTGGATCTACAACTGATTAGCCACCATAGCACAGCAAAACTTAACTAAACTTACAATTTAGCCAGTTTTAAAAATATTGAGCTAAAATTTGTTGTGGTAGTAGCTGAGAACCATTCACAACACATACTCTAAGCATAGGATCTTGCAATTTCCCATGAGATCAAGCACGTTTCTTATGACGTTTGATCAAAACAGCATTAAAACTCCATAATTTTTAATGTAGCAATAAAGAACCCCCTTTTTCAAGTCCTCTGAATTACCAGCATCTTTCAGCAACTGTTCTGTCAAAAAGTCATTCCACCCTGATTGATTCTTGGTATAAATAAGTGTTTACATACCGATGCTTTAACACTATTGGTTGTCTAATCAACAGTCATAAAAAACATGAATTATGCAGAAATGAAATCAGTTCATTTGATTGTGAAACCTTTTGAAATGTAAAAAAAATGAATGTTGGTAATTTTTGTGTATATTTATCGAATAAGAAGTTTGTCAAATGGTTTGACCAACTTTATTCCTTTCATTTCATTATAGGAGACAGTTCAGTGACAGAACCTCTGAACAGAAAAGGCTAAGTTTGTCTGTGCAAACCTCAAAGTTGCTGAGGGTGTCAAGAATCCTAGGGTCAAACTATGTTGTGACATCTCATTTTGATAACAACTGGAAAGAGAACTTGGCTTCTATCATTTTTGTTTCAGCTCGTTTTAGTGTCTGTCTCCATGTGCTGATTTAGTTAACCTAAGTCTAAAATGTATATTTAGTCTAGCTTTTTTTCCAGTAAACTAAAAAAGAAAAGCAAAGAATCTAACAAATCTTAAGAAGAATCATTTATAACTTAATAGATAAGTTCAGTTACAGAACCTGCATGCCGTGTCATCTTCTAACTTCTGGTTTCATCAGCTTAAAGCTCCAAACCTAATTTTCATTTCATTTCATTTCATTTCAATTCAATCCAATTCAATTCAATTCAATTCAATTCAATTCAATTCAATTCAATTCAATTCAATTCAATTCATAGTGCCAAGTCACAACAAAAGTCATATCAGGGCTCAATACAGAAACCTTCATAAACATTATAAAAGTTACTTCACAACCTCAGATAACGTTGGACAAAACACTGAACACTAACCATCAGTAAATTTTGGCCCCAACTTGCCTCCTGGCTGTGGAACTGCAGAGGTCTGATCAACCTCTGGAGTGCCCCAAGACCTCGATCTGGTAAGGCACATGAAGAGAAAAACAATTTCAGCCTGGTTATGACCTTTAAGTTGATAAACAAGTACTCGTTTCTAATTTGATATAAAAGTGAAACTATTTATCAAAATAGTCTAAACTGTCCAAATTCTTGCATGTATAATTCCTACCATATATCCTAATTCCAAATATCCTGTTCAAAAGATTCCTGTATTTTAGATAAACTTATAATTAGTCTTCTTTAGATTGTAAAGGGTTAATTTGTGCTTCAGAGTGGTATCTTCAATAAATCTTTAAAGATAACTGTTTAAATCAGGTTCAGAGTAATTACTTGATTCTAAAATTCAGAACATTATTACCAAATTCTTAGTGTTAGTTTTATTTTTTTTTGTATTGATTTAATTGTTTGTTGCTGATCTTATTTTGATTTCATTTATTGTTTCTTCTTTTGGTAACTGTCATGATCTGACGTTAAGGCAAAGGAGACGAACCCAGATTGCAGACTCATTTTAACCCAAAGAAACTAATTTATTAAACTAAGGAATATCCAAAACAAAGAGCTGACGAGGCAGCAAAAACTAGACCTAACAAAATCCAAAACACAGAGGAGCAAACAGGAGGCGAGACATGAAGCAACAAAGGCGTGACGAGGAAGTGACAATGAACCGGCAGAGAGGTGGGGAACGTGACCGGGTTTTAAACACAGAGGGTAACGAGGTAAATGGGCACAGGTGAGTGATGACGATTGCAGGCAGGTGAAGTTGGGCATGGCAGGAGAACGAGAGACTGACTGAGGAGGAGGGAATGTAGTACAGATACGAGGAACAAAGACGGAACCAAGACCAGGATAAACAAAGATGACAGACAAGAACGAACTCAAAATGAAACAAGACAAATACAAAAACACAAGGAAAACCCAAATCCTGACAGTAACATATTATGAATGAAGATTTCCTGTAATGAATAGATTCAGGCCTCAGCTGTTGAGATCTGATAAAAAATAAGGAAGAATAAATCAAGTAATGTAAATGTTGTTGATCAATAAAGTAAATCTGGTGCCCCCTTATAACAAGAGCTTAAAAATAGCAAAGTATTACCCTTATTTTTTCTTTCTATCCATCCATCCATTTTCTCAGGATGAGAAGCCATTGTCTGGCTTTGGGTGTTGAGAGGACAGGAATAAGATTCAGTCAGACAAACCCAAAGATTTCAACAGCGTATTTGTCTTGAACACAAAGGAAAACCCCTGGGTAGTGGATCAAACTTGACAAACTGTCTTAAGCTACAGAAAATTGTTTTTATTTTTATTATGTTCCTGCTTCTTTTACTTTTGTATGTTGTGTCGTATGATACCTTGTCATTTCTGTGTAATAGTGTTTCAGGTAACTGTTTTAGTTTTTCTTGTTTGTCCTTTCCTTCTTGCTTTACAAGAACTTGTACTTCCTGGTTTATACTTTAACCCATGTTACACCGCAGGGTTTGATTTGCTGGTTGGAAATATCTTAGGTGTTGACTTGTTTAACCCTGATAAAATACTGGAATATATACAATTATACTGCTGAAGTACAGCCTTACTGGACATGAAAAACACAAGTAGGACATTTCTTATAAAAACATTGATCCATTTTTTGCACAATGGAAAAAGCTGCACATTCCAATGTTTGAATAGGCTAAATATAGAACAGTAGTCATCAATCAGTAACAAGACCCATGGTCTAAATCTGTTCTACCACTCATAAAACCCCATGCAGATAATCTAATAACTGAGCTGCCATGTTGAGAAAGATCCAAAAGATCAAAGAAAAGACCTGCATGAGCTTTAGCCCCACCCACTGACTTTTACTGGGCAGACATTTAAATTCAAGATAATCCGGAGCCACGAACTAATGAAATAAATGATACAACAACAACATATTTCAGTTTAAATGAATCAGTGGAATATTTGAAATGTTTTATTCTTGTTACGTTTGCTTCTAATTTTAATTGAAGACATTAAAAAGACTATTTCATGACCTATTTATTGCTTAGCTTTCATTTCATTTGTTGGTGGCGGGTGATCGTGTAATTGTGTGTATGAGTGCGTGTGTGTCTGTCTATCTGTCAGTTAAATATTTCATGAACTACCAGACAAATTTTAATAAAACTCTTAGTTTGGGCGTGCATGTACAAGTGATTAACTTTTGTAGTCAATCCTGTTTGTCTCTTAGCAAAATATCCCATGAACAAATGGATGGATTTTAACGAAACCTTCAGAAAGTTATCATTGAATCTACATCTAGACTTGATTAGTTTTTGGAGTGGAACCAGTTCAAGATGGCTGCCATAGCTATTTTATATTAGCTATGGCAGCCAAAGATGGCTACAACTCAGTCAGTTTTACAAATATTGAGCTGAAAATTCAGGTGGTAGTAGCTGAGTCAGTTACATCTTGTGATCTTGTATGAGATTGTGCATAATGGGTTTTTTTCACCAAAGCTATTATGCTAAGCCTTTCATTACTAAATTGTTTTTTGTTTTTTCCTGAAGCTGAAGTTTGCTCCTCTGTCTGAAGTTTGTTGTTAATTTTAGAACTAAAATGGTTTCTTCGTGTTTCTTCCTCCTTGAACAAAAGACACGAGGACCTCTTTGTTTTCAGCAGCTTCTCCTAAATTTGTGTGGAAGGTAAGAATGCTTTGTGCTGTCAGTGCTGCAGGGGAAAGCTCCGACAGAGCGCAGACTGTTGAGCGCTTTCACACAAAAATTACATTTATTGATAGCAGGACGAATGAATCAAACGGTCTCACGCGAAGACAGTTCCTCCAGATCGGTGGTGTCGAATTCTGGACCTGGAAGTGCCACCATTTTGCGTGTTTTAGGTGTTTCCCTGCTTTGACACACCTGACTGGAATGACTGACTGATTAACAGGCTTCTGCAGAACTTTAAGACACGCTGAAGAGCAGGGAAACAACTAAAACATGCAGGTTAGTGGACCTTGAAGGCTGGGATTGGACACCACTGCTCTAGATAAAAGACATCCAGAGTCAAAGTGTTTACATCATGCATAAGAGAGCTTTGACATGTGTCTCTGTAAACACACAGTAATGGGATGGTGCAGCCTGCACCGATGAGGACCTGTCTGTCTCCAAACCTTTTAATGCATCTTTTATTGGCAATATGACAACTTGTAATGTAACATGCCCCTGCACACTGTTCCATCGACACATGTCGTTATGTTGTCTGAGTCCCACTAATGCTCTGCTCATTTTGTTGACAAAAGCTCCAACCCTAACAAGTTAGCTTGTGAGCCAAAAATAAATCTTTTATTGTTTCAGCTCCATGTCTTGCAGAATCGATGCAACCTGGGATTGTCTCACATGTCATTTAATGTTTTACCAACGTGGTCACGGGCCAGGAGGGCTGTGGTAAAAAATCATTGCAGACGTTTACAGTCCCTATAAAAAGTATGAATGGTTTATGTTTCATTGCATAAGTCAGATGTGGCCAGTATACATTTGGCCTTGTTGACAAAAACAAACAAACAGCAACAACAACAAAAAAACTTCTTAAATGTCAATGTGAAATCAAATTTCTACAGAATAATGCCAATTAATACACACACACACACACATATATAATGTTATATAAGTGACTGCATAAATCCCCCAACCCTTTAAAGACTGTCCTCAGACTCAGAGAAAAGATTACTGAAAAGTACAAGGCAGGGGATGAATGCAAAAGGATTTCCAAAGTCCTAAACATCCCCAGGATTTCTGTTAAATCCATTATCAAGAAATGGAAGGAATATGGGACATGTAAATCTATCAAGACCAGGTCGTCCTCACAGACTGAGTGAGCGTGAACTTTTCTACTTTATTTTCAAAAAGGCATATTTATATTGACCATGACTGATTTATGACAGTAATAAAGGGGTAAAACGTCCAAGAGGGTGAATACATTTTATAGGCACTGTATAAAAAGCAAGCAACAACAGTTATTGATAAGAAAGCAGCTCATTATCATCAGTGTTTGAAACTGAAACATTGTTTGTTTGAAAAATTATCATTGGGTTGGGAAAGCATTCTTATCAACCGGCACCATAAAAGATGGGGGCTCATGCAAATTCCTGTATCTGTGTTTGTTGGTAAAATGTCTCATGAACCACAGGATAGATTTTAATGAAGCTCTGAGAAAGCAATCAGTGGATGCACATCTACAACTGATTAACTGATGGAGTCAAGTTGATTTAAGATGGCTGCCACAGCGAAATTACTTCAGCAAACAAAACTGCCTTTAACAGACATTCTTAGAGATATAGACATATAGATATAATTATTATTTTAAATTATTATCATAATTATTATTATGATTTTTAAAATTTTTTTGGCTGCTCCCTTCTTCAGGGGTCACCACAGCGAATGAACATACACGAACGATTTGGCCGGATGTCCTTCCTGGCGCAACCTGGGCTTGAACCCACAGCCTCAAGATTATCAGACAGCAACACTTGACTAGCCCTTTAACTTATTCATGTAAGAAATGTATTTACGTAGGAAATTTTTGGGTGGAGTTGTCATTTCTAATTCTTTTAGAACTTGATTATTTTATGTAATTTCTCTATTTGATGTTATAATGTTATAATTGTTTTAGTTTTAGAGTAATGCTGTAAACACCTTGTAGGAACCGATAATGTAATAACGTTCAATAACGTAATATCTACCAACAGCGTATTAATGGCCCTTTTAAATACAATGATGTTTGTAATATTTTGCCAATAATGTAATAACATTTTGAGCCTATACTGTAATATAATTTTGCCTAAAATAATTTAGTGTTCATTGTGTATTTTGAAGGACTCGAAAGTAATCATTGACCAGAGTGAGATGTTTAACTGTTTTAACAGACACTTCATTTCTGTGGGCATCATCTCAAACTTTGTTGGTGTTTCACAAACCGCCCCACCTGTTTGTTTAGACGGTCATGTGACAGTAACATGCCCCTTTGATTATAATCAAGTAATGGTTACAGAGGTGCACAATGCCATTAGAGTTTTAGATTCCAAGAAGTCAGCCGGTCCTGACCATTTGGAACCTTAGTTTTTAAAGTTGGCAGCTGATTGCATTGCACCACCTCTAACTTAGCTGTTTAATCTCTCCCAGAACATTGGTGAAATTACTTTATTATGGACATCTGCTTATGTGCTCCCCTTGTACAAAAGAGGCAACCAGACAGAAATAAACAAATGCAGGCTCATTTCTAAACTGTCTGCACTGGCCAAGGTTCTGGAAACCTTGGCATGTGAACGATTGAAATATTTTTCTATTTATTTCTTTTTTAAAGCAAATAACACTTTGTCAAATTCTCAGTCTGGTTTTAGGAAAATGCACAGCACTACAACAGCAGCCTTAAAAGTACTTAATGATATTATTGGCATTTTAGATTAAAACACTGTCCGGCACTTTTATGGCTCTGTCAAATACCTTTGATACTACTTTGATACTATAATATTATGACACAGAGGCTGGTTGGTTTGAAAATTCCTTGATAAACAGATCTCAGTGTGTTCAAGTTGAAGGTTTAACTTCCACTTCCCTTCGCATAATTAAAGGGGTGTCTCAAAGATTGGTTTTGGGTCCATTACTTTTTATTTTTTACATTGACTGTTTGGATTATAAAGTACTATATGCAACATTTAAACTTTACATTGATGCCACTGTTATTTATTGTGCTGCTTCAACACAGAGTAAAGCATTCAGTCTTCAACAATTAGCCTTTAACACCACCCAGAGCAATTTCATCAGCCTTAGACAAAACCAAGCTAATAATGTTCTTTAACTCAAAGGCTAAGGCATCTTATTTCCAAGCAGTTATTACATTTTAAGGTATTCCTATAAAACATGTTTTTCAGTATAGATACTAGTATATTACACTTGATGCTGTTCTCTCCTTTGCACTACATTTTAAATATCTAGTTAAAAGGCTAAAGTTAAAACTTGTTTTTTACTGACTTTCTTTCTTTGCAAAAGAATGCAATTTGTTGCTGCTGCTTTTATATCAGTTCTAGTCTATAGTAATGTTTCATACATGCATGTGTCTTCTTAGAGTTTAAGGTCACTTTTGTTTTATTATCAATCTTAAAACCTTGACTCTTCCCTTTGTGTTGCACACCTGGGCTGGATGATCCTCTTTGTCCATCCGCAGGCTAAATCATTGGTATGTTCTTATATATAAAGCTTTCCTAGGACTATTACTTATTGTCTATATCTAAAGTCAGGGAGAAAAGTTCTTTCAGTTTGCTGCTCCGTTGACCTCGAATCAACTTCAATCTAGTGTAAAAATGAGGGAAATTAGTTTGAAAAGATTTAGAGAATGTTTTATCCGATATGAATGGATATTTTTGGTCATATTCAGATGCACTCTATTTTAAGGAAGTAATTTTATGGTTCAGGTTTATGGTTATTTCATAGCTAACTGTTTAAGTTTCCTTTATGAAACTTTTGCCAGTTTTGGCCAGGACACTTGTAAATGAGATTTTTAATCTCAATAAGTTTTTGTCTGGTAAAATAATGGAATGAGTTACCTTATTGGCCTAGTATTAAAAAAAATCCTTTCATTATGTAATAACTGCAGCCAATAATGTATTAATACATAAATAGGACTACATTTCTTGCCCCAGTCTATTTACTTTAATCTTTAGTCTTCACCACCCTGCACTCAACCATTGTGCTTCATGCCCTGTCCTTCATGTTTCCTTGCATTTTGTTATTTTCTACCTTCTGCTATCATACCAGCCTTTTGTTTTGTATCATTTTTGTAATAATTAAACTTTTTAGTTTTCATTTGAGCTCCTCATGTTGGTCTGCATTCCTGGGTCCAACCTCTCTTGTAACCATGACACAAAATCTTGCTTTATAGTGTTGTTTATTTGCTTTGATATGTAAATTCATAATTTCATGACAGAATTTACGCTGGATGTTGCACTGTCAAAATAATTTACCTCATTTTTTCTTTTCTTGGTAAACATGTCATTAAAGTTTTTTTTTTTCAAACATTTCTCAAAGCAACAGTCCTCACTCAAAATTGCATTTAATTAACTGGGGTGATACTATAAAAGCACCTAAATCCAGTATACAGTAATGAACATGAACAGTCATTCACAAATGTAAGAAAAACAAAACAAAACAGAAATAGCTAAAGAGAGTTGAACTAAGAGGAAAACATCAACATAAAATTGCCATTACTTTTAGACATTTCTCAAGGAAACTGTTCAAACCCATTCAGTCCTCACTTAACCCATGCGTATTACTATGGACATTTTTGTCCACTGGACTTGAAATTTCACATTAGCCATAACCTCATCTATGTTGTTTTATATGGTAAGATCTTTTGTAAGAAGGTTATTTTTTTCAAAGAATTTTGAACTCCTCTTTACTTTTTTTGAATGGGTTATTAAAACACGCAAAAAAAATTTACTACCCCTACAGGTCGCTTGAGAATAAAAATGTCCACTTCTGAAAAATGCTATAAAAATATTACAGATTATTATTTTGTTCACTTTTTGGGGCTCAATCATTCAGTCAACTTTATCTATCAATTCATTTTCTTTACCTGCTTCTCCTTCCCCGGATTGTGGGGGGAGCCGGTGCCTATCTCCAGCTATCACTGTGTGAGGGGCAGGGAACACCCTGGACACTTCTCCAGTCCATCACAGGGACACATAGAGATAAATGAGACAAACAACCACTCACACTTTATCTCTTAGGGACAATTTAGAGTAACCAATGAACCTAACATGCATGTTTTTGGGCTGTGAGAGAAAACCGCAGTACCCAGGAAAAAAAAACATGCGTTCATGGGGAAAACATGTGAACTCCACCCACAGTCCAAGTCAAAACTACCAAACATGATCAAAGTTTCATTATTTCTAACCCTTTATATGCCAGTTTGATTCATGATGTCAGTGTCTTTATGACAAATAAACTAAAAAAAAAACTTTTTTTTAATGTTTTTGTTTTAATACTATTTGACTTTGTCTAATCAAACTGGCTTGAAAGGGGTTAAGTAATGAAACTTACTCAATGTTTCTTCTCAGTAATGTAGCTTTATGGAATTTTGGAGGGAATGTTGTCCATTCCTGTCTGATGTAAGATTCTAGCTGTTCAACAGTGCTGGGTGTTTCCTGAGTTTATTGCTGGATTGAAACACATGTTCAAAAACCTGTAGATGCTTATCTGTCGTAATGTTGCCTTTCCAGATATGTAAGCTTCCCATACCAGAAGCATTGATGCACCCCCATATCATCAGAGAGGCAGGTTTTTGAACTGTGTGTCGATAACAGGCTGGATGGTCCCTCTTCTCTTTTGGTTCTCAAAAACAATTTGAAATATTGATCCGTCTGACCACAGAACAGTTTTCCACTTTGCCTCAGTCCATTTGAAATTAGATCTGGCCCAGAAAAGATGGTGGTTTCTGGATCACATCTGGCTCCTTCTTTGCTTTATAGAACTTCAACCAGCATTAGTGGGTGGCACGGAGAGTTGTGTTTACAGACAAAGATTTGTGGAAGTGTTCCTGTTCAATTGTTGTTGTTTTTTTTTATGTGCTGCTGCCATAAAATTCAAAATCACTTTTATTTTTAAGGTACAATTTCTTAGTTTTATATGTTTCCTACGTTCAACTGTTTATAAGATTTGTAAATCATTGCATTCTGTTTTCATTAACATTGTCCACAATGTGCCCACTTTTTTGTAGCTGGGCTTGTAGAAATGTCAACGTTTTTGGAAAGTGGGAAAAAAGACTTTAAAATTAAGCAGAGTAGTGTAGATGGGGCTGAAAAACAGCCCTGTGGCTAACTCTGGCACATTTACAGTAAAGCTTACTAGTACGCATAGCATTTTATTTATTTATTTATTTATTTATAATTGTTTTAATGATTTAACAAACTTCAACACAAAAAGAGCGAGTCCTTTTTTAGCACGGTGGTTTCTCTTGGAAGTAGGCCTACCAAAACTAAAACAAGTGTTGGGTTATTTCTCATTACCAAACCAATGGGTCTGAAACATGCACCGTGAAACTGTGTCTAGAAAGCAGCCTTTGTTACAGAAAAAAAGGGGAAAAAAACGCTCTTTTATTCAATTCCTGTCCAAACTTAGTTAAGAAGTCAGGTGACGGATGGTGTGTTTCTGCTGTTTGTTTATAAAAGCCTTCATGGCCGTGGTGACACACACTTTGATTCACTCAGATGCTGAGTCATCTGTCCTGCGCGTTCATCTGGCGCACAGGTTTTTGTTATAAAACCGGCCTGTTTTTTTTTTTTCCATTCTTCATTGTATCATAATAAATAAGCAATAGTTTCTGATGTGATACCGAACCTCCCTTTTGGGCTTTTTCTCCGGGGACGGCCAGTCTGGAGAACGTCGCTCAGATGATGATGATGATGATGATGATGATGAGCAGAGAGTTGATGAGTTGCTGGCGGCGGCTCGTCATGAGGGCGGCTCTCTGGGTGC
This sequence comes from Kryptolebias marmoratus, assembly GCF_001649575.2. Taxonomy (NCBI): domain Eukaryota; kingdom Metazoa; phylum Chordata; class Actinopteri; order Cyprinodontiformes; family Rivulidae; genus Kryptolebias; species Kryptolebias marmoratus. The sequence goes on from NC_051440.1 coordinate 3,026,921, forward strand.
CTGTTTTACGCACCATTATAAAGCTTTAAGTCCCTTCCTCTTCCTGCAGCGCTCAGAGTCTGGAGCTATGCTGCAGACTGCAGACGGGGCTGTCTCACAGCCTCAAGGTTGCACCAATTGAGATTATAAATGTTATTATGTTTTAATTATTTTATTTCATTTCTATTTTTTATTGGTCGCTGTCCGTCTCCTCAGGGCTCTTTTCTCCTCTGCTTGGATACCGCTGATTTAGGCATTAGATATGTGCACACAGGAGGATGAGAACCCCTTTTCTCTCCGTAGAAGTAAAATAAAATAGGCTTTCACACACACTGGATTTACTCCTGCCATTCCATATGAAGAAGTCAAAAGTAAGTAACCACTTTCTGTTTTTTTCTCCGCGTATTTTTATTATATTCTTCATTGCTCTTGCGGGGATAAACAGCTCGGCGGAAGCAGCTACTCCTGCTGCGCTCAAAATCTCCGTTGAAATTTGTTACTTTTTTTCCCCCACAACTCCCAAACCAGGAGAGACTGAGCGCTTTTGCACGCGACTTGCGCGGAGAAGTGAAAGCGCGAGCGGGTCCAAACTTCATCGGCGTGCTTTGAGAGGAAGCAATGCGGTGTCATGAGGAGGAGAGGGGAGTGGGTGGGGGTTATGTGGCACACCTGCTTTCACCGACGTGTCCGAGAACATGTAAATCCCGTGATTTTCAACCTGTCCGAAAACTCGGCGCGAGCCCGCCCTTGTTATTTTCAGCCGTCACGTTTTATTGTCTGGGCTCAGTAGAACTAAACGGAAACACCCTCCGGTTTGTGTGTGGTGAAAACACACCTTTTCACTTCTTAAGCCCATTAAGACCCCCCAAAAAAAGGCGACATGCAAACATGATAATGCGCCATGGTGGGTGAGCGTACAGCCTTGTGCGTACCTGTCAACGGTATAAATTATTAGCCGGACACATAAAAAAGGCTGTATAAACGACACATGAGAGGGCTTTGATCTCGAACTATTTCAGCTCTGCACAGTTCAGGTTTTTAAACAATGTGCCTCCCGCTTCACGACCGACGAAGCCCGTTTTAATCTCTTAATCGGATTAAAAACTAAAAGGACATAAAGCATGTTAATGTGGGTATAACAGACTGTGTGTGTGTGTGTGTGTGTGTGTGTGTGTGTGTGTGTGTGTGTGTGTGTGTGTGTGTGTGTGCACGCAGCAGAAGAATCGAAGTGTCTGAAGTCTCCTCGAAGCTGCATCATTGCCTCTATCAATCATATTTTGTGCAGCAGCAGAGCCTTTCTGCTTCGTAACGAAGTTGCACATTAGTCCTCTGTCTGACTGCTTTACCAAACATTTTTGATTCATGGGCTTGTAAAAGGCCGCAGCTTCCTCGTGCCGTGTGAAAAACTTGTACACTTTTTTTTTTAAATTACTTTTTTATTTATTTACTTTGCCCTTCGTCTGGAATCTGACTTTCAGCATTCCTCCGAGTTAGCCGGATCCCCGTTTGTTCTCGTGCAATCCTTGCAGTACTGGGGTTTCGTAAACTGGCAGTTGTTCCTATGGCGTTTAAAGTCGAGGACAAATCTTTTAGGTAGGCTCCAGCGCAGGAAACGTGTGAAAGACACCAGAGCTGGGGGGAGGGGGGTGAGAGAGCGTGTCCTTCACACCTTTGCAGAACATTTGGTGCCAGTAGGGAGCGCTAGCTTCCTGATGCCAGCCACACATGGCTCTGGGCTGTGAGGAAGGTTTGAAACCCTGGCATCTCGCTTGCAACAAATTGAGATGCAACTTTGTTGCCTTCTTTGTTTACAGTTTAATCCTCCAGCACTTGTTCCAGCTTCTGAGGTAAAAGTAACTCCAATTTGTCCCATTCTTTCTGGCTCCGAGCTGCTTTTCTCATTCAGGTGAGGTGCCGTGAGAGTTTTGGCACAGGAGTGGGGGGAAAAGAAACGACCAAAACAAAACAAAAAGAACCAGAAACACAGGGCAGTAAATCCTCAGCCCCACCGCTCACATAATCCAGGCTCAGTTTACTTTCTCTGTATTGTTGTGACCTCTGGCCTGCTGGGGACCAGCATGCAGCTTTACAAAACCCGCAAGAAAACTGGATCATCTTTATTTTTCCTGAGCTCCAGAAAACATTTGTCGGTTTTTGAAGCTTTGAAGCAGGAGGCGAAGAGCGTGGAGAGAGGGAGGGGAGAGGGAGAGATGCACAGCATCGCATCATTTGATTTATTATGTCACATGTTCCTGGGAAGCATACCGGAGGTAGGCGTCGTAGCACAGAGGGTGTTAATGCGTTCGAATGACACTTTTTCACTGATCATCTCTGAATGATTTAGGTAAATTGGTAATGAGATCATCCCTACAGCAGGAAACAGAATGAAAAACATTAAACAAGAGCCAGCATGCAGGGTGAGGGTGGTGTCTGCTGCACACATCAACCTCGGAAGGTCTTCTGGCGGTGGGGGGAATCGACCACAAATTTATTTTTGTTCATGTTTTGTGTTTTCGGTGTTGTAAATTACCACAACAGTAAGTCACAAACCCTAAAAATCTTTTGAAAATTGTTTTACTTTGTCAGATTTGTTTTAAATGGGTTCCCGTTAACTGAGAGTTAATGGGAACCTGAAGGTTCCTTCAGGGAAAAATCGACCCATTAAAACCCATTATAAATGCATTTTATGTCTCCGGTGGACAGCAGACACACGGAAGTTGTTGGGGGGTGGATGGTCTTCCCAAAACTCTGGACTGGAATTTTTTTGGACTGGTCAAAAATTCTGTTTGAGTGTCCTAAAGGGGGGTGGGTGGGTGTGTGTGNAAAATTGCTGTAAAATAAATATTTTGTCGATTTTTATGAAAAATTGACTTGCGTTGTTTCATAAAACTAATGGTCATAAAGGAGCTAAATGTTTTTTTTTTTAAATAGTCATTTAACTATGATATTTATACTTCAGGCTGAAAAACCTTTAACAGATTGACCAGTTTGTAGTGAACAAAAATGTTAATGAATAGTATTTTTCAGCAGATCTGTAAGGCTGTCCATTTTTTTCAGTTATTGTCAAAAAGTTAAAGGACTTTTTAAGGGTTAAGTGGCTCCCATGACTCAAACTGTCTATGGTTCAGCCTAACTAAACCCCCTCTGTCCCTCGCCTGGCTGATTGTTTCTGTGGAGATGATTTATAATTTTGGAGCCGTAAGAGTGGAGCTGTTAGGTGACCCCGACACACTGGTGGTTACTAATGTGTTCTTGTTGGGAAAAGACCTAAAAGGAGGTTGAGTTGGACAGGAAGAAACACTTGTTAAAGCTACCAATCAGATACTTGCCAGTACTCATGTCGTAGCTGCTCTCTGTTTTTCTGTTTCCCACGTTATTCATTTTGGTTTTGATTGCATCCATGCTTTGGCTTAACTACACGTATCAATACTCTGTTATATATCCATCTTAAGTTGTTTTCGATTGGTTTTTATTAAGCTTGGGAGAAGTTTCCTTGTATCATGTTCTGTGCTTTCCTCTGTGCTTGATCCTTCAATTTATGTTCAAGTTGATGGTTGGGATTGCGATCCCCCTGTTACCCAGCTGTTCCAGCTCCCTGTTCAGGTTGGGGAGGTGGGGTGTGTGTGTGTTGGGAGGGGGAGGGGGGATTAAGTAATTGCAGATGACAGAAAAAGTTCCAAAGGGCAATTTAAGAAACGTCTCCTTTTGCTGGAGCTTTGCTTTCCTCCAAAGGCTTCGGCCTCCTAAAACGTTCCGTGAGTGGAGGTGAGCAAACAGTACGGGGAACAACCGGAACACTTTCATCCGCGCAGACAGCGTAGTCAATCAAGGAATTACAGTTTCTATCAAAAGTAGGGTTTGCAGATCAATGTATGTGTCTATGGTCTTGTTAAAGAGGTCCATCAGAGCACATAAGACTAGTTTATGATGCCAAGAAGCAGTTACCCCCAGGGGAGAGATCCCAGCTGTTCAAATGAGCTTCCTCCATTGGGCGTCTTCAAGATAGGGTGAGGAGGGAGCTTAAAGTAGATCCACTGCTCCTTTGGATTCAAAGGAGTTGGCTAAAGTGGTCCTAGCATCTGATTAGGATGCCTGTTGAACACCTCCCTTTAGAGATGTTTCGAGCATGCCCCGTGGGGAGGAGACCTCAGGGTAAACCCACTGACAAGCCTTTGTCTTTGCACAAGAAGTAGATGAGGTCTCAGAGTAGTAAAGCACGCCAGGAGACAGAAAGTTCACTGTAGGAACTTACATCTATTAACTAATTAACAAACTTTGAGGGCCGACAGCCGGGAATTCCTCTCAAGATTACCGGTCGGATCACTTATTGGGTCCACGGTGCTTGACATTGAGTTTGCACTGTATGTGCAAAAAGCACTTGTGATCATGTGAATACAAACATCAGTGGGGAAATCAGTGGCACATGGTTGCACTTCAGAAGCATAGCCAAGCTTTGAGTGGAGCAGTTTTTTTTTTTGTTGTTTTTTTCTTCAAGTATACCGCAAGAACATATTTTTTCCAGATATAATAAGCAGCAAATAACATGGCATTAAGTTAAATGTCTTCCACCATTACACAAGAAAAAGATGAATAATCAAGTGGAAACTTTTTTTTATTATTATTTTCTCCTCTTTGAAGAACCAACAGTGAATCTCACAATGCCTGTTTGACATTTGGCATGGTGTATTCAGTGTCTGCAGCTTGAAGCCTCGTGTTATTTATATGTTCAAGCAAAACTTTTATTTGGACGGTAAATTTTCTATGTAATGAACCCTCAATGTAAGGAGTTGTGCCATGTTCCTTTCCACATATGTCAAATTATATGACTAATTTTAAAACATCATTAGATTTAACATTGACTAGATACAAGATTTTACTAACATTTATCAAAAGAAAAACAACTTTTTTCTAGATTCTCAAGCAGTATTTGCTTCTTTTCTTGCTTCTTCATGTTTTTTGTTTTGTTTTGTTTTTGTAGTGTTTGCCACAGTAAAATCTTTGTGGCATTTAAGAAAATTGCTATGGGCTTTTCAAGCTATTATCTGATACTTAATTGCCTAAAATAGTGTTTACTTGTAATAAATGAGTGGTAATTGTTACTAGCCTACAGCAAACAGATTCTGAAATTCTGAGCTGAAATGTTGACTCACTTCCCACAGCTGCTTTGGAGGGCCGATTCCATCAATGCAGAGTTTTTCATGTATTGTCCTTTTATGAAAGCAAATTTTAATTCCTCTAATAAGTACAATTTGTAGTAGTTGCAGATGTGTTTTTTTCCCATTTAGTTCAGAGACAGAATTAAGTACGTCTACTGAGTGTTCAAAAAAATATTGTCCTACAATATAACATAAAACCCAACACCGAAAAGTTTTATTCATGTTTCAGCTATAGGCAAGACTCATAAATAGTTAATAAGAACAAGCTATTGATGCACAGGGCTTTATTATCCTAAACTGAACCTTAAGTTGTAAAAATAATGCACTGGCTCTACTTTGAAAGCACCTTTTTTTAAAAATTTCAACACTACAGCTATATATAGTGAGACTTTTATAATTTTACTAACCCATATAGTTAAGTTAAACCAAGTTAAATTTAAATGCAAAGTTTTATTAGTCCTAACTTGTCTAATTACTCCATTGAAGCCATTCTACTGTATTTGTTTTGATAAATTCTAACTAGAAAAGTCAGGCAACTGTTGCATGTTTATTTACATATAGAATGATCTTTTATTGGCTGAAAATGACAGTTTTAGACTTGGAAAAGAAGAAATTACTTTTGCTTGGTTAAAACTTGTATCCTAACCTTTAATTTAATAACTACTAATTTTTAAATTTGTACAACACAAAACACTTTTTGTTGTCAGCAGTCCTTAGCTAGCTAACGGTTAGCATTGTGACTTAGCTTACAGTTGTTTTCAGTTTTATTTTTATGTGAAAATGATTTCCTTGCTCTGTTTCCATTAATAACTTTTTAACAAAACAAGCGTAGGAAAAAAAAGCCCTTTTCAGGCAAAACAAAGGTTTTTTTTGCTGTTCAGACTTGGTTAGGCAAACTCGGTCGAGCTCGTGATTGTGTGATTTTTTTTTTTTTTTACTTAATTCATTTTTTAATCCTGAATAAACCCTAGAATTTATAGCAGTCAGACAAAACCAAACAAGCCTGTTTTAGTTGGTCCTTGATTTGTTGACGCTCAGAGGCTACAAAGTTCGGCCGAGTATCTTCAAAGGGCTGTAGATTTAACCCTCGTCTTACCTCGTGTTGCTGATTAAAAGATTTTAGCTCTCCAAACGTGTTTCGGGAACAATTCCTGAAGTCTGGATTACATGGTAAAATAAAAATCTGTCATTTGACAAAACTAATGCTAATTTCTCCCAAGAGGCCTCATTATATTTACTGTACCTGCTTTAAATGGCATTTTGGGCAGCAAGAGGCTGTTTTGTTTGGTGTATAAATCTAGGTTCTAATTTAAAGTGATTCCTCTGGTCAAATTGTCCCAGACAAAGTGAAACATTATAAATGAGGTTCATTAACAGGTGAGAATACCTGTGGAAAGTGTTTAAGTACAGTTTCTGCAAAGCAGTCATCTAATTTGACTGGCCCACTGGTGACACTGTTGTCTGCCCGTTTTCTGAAGCTCCTGTGAGATTGATAAGTCGTTTTGACTCGTGATTAAAATAAGTCCCAGGTGCCTGAAACCCTGAAAGACCTCTGGATGTTTTTACAAGCACTGACTCATTCTGTGTGAATTCTCTCCAGCGGCGATCAAACCGAGCGTTCGCCTGACTCACAGCAGTCGCTGGGGGCCATTTAGATTGGGTGGCCCCCTTTTTGTTTAGCTAGTTTTCACATCGTCGGTTTGCCTTCAAGGCAGGAGAGGGAAAGAGGGAGCACAACTGAAACAGAAGGTCCAATTTGATTTCACTATATTTCACTGTTACCTCCCACCCCCTCGGGTAGTTTTTGGCTTTTAAATTTCACCTGAAAAATGTCACTGATTTGTGTTGCAGATGGCTCCTCTGCTACGAAGCCAAAACAAACAACCAAGAGCATATGAGACCCTTGGGAGAGTCATGGAAAAGACCCTGAACGAGATTAAAAAGGCTGCAAAAGTGCCCACTTATTGGGTTAAGAAACTCCACCAAATATGACCCACTGAACATCAATCCCAACACCATCGCAAATAATTTAGTTGCATTTTACACGTTTTTTGTTTTTTTTGCAGGGTTAATAACACTGCATAACACGGTTTTCGTTCCTGAAGAGTGTTATTTCCCACTTTCTGTTATTGCAAATCAACAGAAAATGCCCATTATTCCTTTTAAACTTTGCTTTTGTGGCTTTTTCTTCTTTTTTACAACATTTTATCTGTTTTGTATCAATTAAACAACAACTTTGGCAAATTTCCTGAACTTACGGTACTTGAAAATGAAAAGTAACTGGTATTACATCATAAAATCAAAAAAAGCAAATTTGTAAATTCATTGTTCTGACCACAAATCCACAAGTCTTTTTTTTCCTTTTTTGTTTAGTTATAAAGAACTGAGAGGTTCTAGATTTAACCCAGGAACAAGACAATGGGGAAATTTCGTTTCCTCGTGTAATTGCATCTAGGAATCTTTGGCTTGTCTGCTGTGCTAAGCGTGCTTAATAGAAAATGCAAAACATATAGCCGTAACTGCAACCGGTTTTACGTAAAGTTTTTTTTTTTTTTTTTTTTTTGCGTGACAGAATAAGGACAAGTTCTGAGGTGTGAGCTTTACGAGCAGCTTACTTTCCCTCTGTGAAAGTTGGAACGCAGCAGAAAGAGGCATCATCCAGATTAGCTCTGTCTGAAGAAAGGTTTATTTATTTATTTATTTTGTTTGTTGGGTGGCACATTCCTCCCCTTCTTTTCTTTGGACCTGTGTCAGTCACGGTTGGCTTAAAAAAAGAGCTTAATCTGTATTTTCAGCCAACCTCCTCATGCCTGAAGCATGTCACTGATCAGCAGAGCTGGTTTTGCTCCCTGAGTGACTAAAGCACACACCACTATAGATGAATAAGATTGGAATAATGTTAATGACACTGTGATGATGATTATCAGCCAGTCATGCATGTCTCAGGATGAATCACAAGTTTCTAAAGAATTTTTCAGACAGCTTTCTTCTTCCATTTATATATCCTAACTGTCTTTTATAGTGAAACTGGGAACACACTAAAGACAGTAGGCACTTAATTACAGCCTTTGAAAGTGAATCGCTAACGATTTAGCAGGAAGATGACAATAGAATTCAGCCGAGCTGTTGGGTGAGAACTCGTGAAGGTAAAAACTTGGCAGGACATCTGGTTGGAAAGCTGATAACAAGCACAGTTGCACAACTTGGCTTTCTTCCTTGTCGGCCAAGACAAATTTCCCTGCTGCAGTCAGTACATATTAACTCGATCCATCCTATCTCTTGTTTGTTGACACAGTAAGTAACGCAGCTATGTAAAGAGACTTTAAGGGGATTATAAAACATCACATTGCTTTTCCAAGGAAAACAAGGCTGGAGCATGCTGTCATCAAATGCATTTTATCTTCATTTTCCCCACTGAAGCTTGAGATTTTGTGCCGGACCCCAACAGGACAGTGTGACTGCAGACAAAGCATTGGCAGTTCAAGTAAACATGGACTTTTACCGAAGCAGCCATTTGTTTGAATTAAATTATGACTGGGTTCACTTCGGGGCTCCATGTCTGTATCAGTCTAAAACTGTGCACATATACAAATGCATATCTGTCATGTTGCACAGCAAAGTTTTAAACAAAGAGCTCAAACATTCTGTTAATGTTCAAAGTATGTGTTGGGAAAGACTCTAAGCTACTAACACACCAAATCTGAACTTAATAATTGTAAATTGACTGACTTATAGCCATTTTTAGGTTTGCTGAAGTCAATTACTTGTGGTGGCCATCTTGAATAGAGTTGACTCCTACAACTCATCAGTTGTAATTGTATGTCCACTGATGACTTAAAATTAACATTAAAATCTATCTAGTGGGTCATAAGATATTTTTCTAACCGACAAACAAACACAGAGACAGGCATAGCATGATTGCCCAATTTTTGTGGTAATGGCCCTTTTTTGGGGGGAGAAAACAACCCCCTGATGTCTGCATCATTGTCAGGTTAAAATTCTCTATATGTTTGATTATGTATGAAAGGCTTTAAACACCATTTTTAGAGTCACAAGAATTCCCGTTTTCAGATTATTGTCCTCTCCCGTGGAGTTTAGTTTGTTGACACAATAGTTTTCCGTCCATCCATTTTCTTTTACGTGCTTCTCCTTTCCGGGTCACGGGGAGCTGGTGTCATCCTGGACACCCTCACAGGACCCATCACAGGGACACAGAGACAAACAACCATTCACATGCTCACTTATTGACAAATTTAGAATTGACAATGAACCTAACATGCAAGCTTTTAGTCTGTGGAAGAAAACCAGAGTACCCGAAGTAAACCCACATGAGCACATGCATAGTCCACCCAAAAAGGCCCTGGGTTGGGAAGCAATCCTGCAACCTTCTTGCTGCCTCGCTGTGCCACCCCAATAACAACAGTTTTTCCTAACTTAATAGACTTAATAGTTAAATTTGTATATATGTATAAAAAAAATCCCTTCTCACCCTCCGCGGGTGGTCTTGTTTCATCCTCTGAGCTCGGGTCCTCTACCAGAGGCCTGGGAGCTTGAGGGTTCTGCGCAGTATCTTGGCTGTGCCTAGAATTGCACATTTCTGGACTGAGATGTCTGATGTTGTTCCTGGGATCTGTTGTAGCCACTGCTCCAGTTTGGGGGTGACTGCCCCGAGGGCCCCGATGACCACAGGCACCACTGTGGTCTTTACCTTCCAGGTCTTTTCCAATTCCTCTCTGAGGCCCTGGTATTTCTCCAGTTTCTCGTGCTCCTTTTTCCTGATGTTGCAATCACTCGGTATTGCTACATCCACCACAACTGCTTTCCTCTGTTGTTTATCCACCACCACAATGTACGGTTGGTTCGCCATTACCATTTTGTCTGTCTGGATCTGGAAGTCCCACAGGATCTTAGCTCGGTCATTCTCTACTACCTTTGGGGGTGTTCCCCACTTTGATCTCGGGGCTTCCAGTCCATATTCTGCACAGATGTTTCTGTACACTATGCCAGCCACTTGGTTATGTCGTTCCATGTATGCTTCCCCTGCCAGCATCTTGCACCCTGCTGTTATGTGCTGGACTGTCTCAGGGGCCTCCTTGCACAACCTACACCTTGGGTCTTGTCTTTTATATATATATATATATATATATATATATGTGTGTGTGTGTGTGTGTGTGTGTGTGTGTGTGTGTGTGTATAAAATTAGCTCTAGATTGTATTTAATTTTAAAAGCAACCAATCTTCAATGGCAGCATTTTCTTAAAGTAATAATTTGGTGATTTTTTTCTTCAAAGTTGTACAATTCAGTCCTGTTCCAGAAAACAGTTTTTTTTTTTTTTTACATCTACATGTAACTTTCTCTTCTGATTTCTTACATGTCTATAGGGAACATTTACATGTAGGGGTTGCTTTGGTTGTGATTTGCTTCATGTCTTGTGGATGCTGAATAAACTCTATTTCTTAATCAGAGCTGTTTTGGAAACTAAACCATCTTTCTGGCACTTGTTTAGTCTCTGGCTTTTGCATTAAAATTGCAAGAGTGAATGGTAAACCCCGCCACCAATCCCCCGGGTGAGAGTTTGTGTGGTTGAAACGCATCTTAAACACCTCCACATTGCTGTTTCCTGTTTCTCTTGTTTCCTTAGCAGCAATATAGTTTTTGTTTTTTTTCCCATTAAAACCTCTAATCCTCCTCTCCAGATTACTCATATGTGGACAAGACTGAGTTGAAAGGACATGTTTTGGTACATGCTGATCTTTGGATTAATTTGTGAAGCGAAGCAGGGACTCAGGCTCATGTTGGGATCTCTTCTCATGAGACACAACAGAAGTTTATTTTGTTTTGTTTTTTTCTTCTTACAGAGTTACAGACACAGCAGAGCCAAGTGCATTCAAGCTGGATGAAACAAGCCGTGTCATCAACATTCTAACATTAGGAAGAGTTAAATGTGACATCTTGCATTGTTGTTGTTGTGGTGGGTTGATTGATCTCAGGCCACATGGACTTTGCCTTGTCTAAGCTCTTGGTAATATATTTCACAGCTTTACACTAGTCTGTGGGGGTGGGGGGTCAAAAATGCCAGTGAAGGCCAAGTTACTACACTCCAACACCATCTCTGAAATAAAAGTTGTTGTCATGCATGAACTCATTCTGCTGAATCAGGTTTGGCTAGATAATCACTTTTTTACATTAGCTGGGTATTAACCAGACTTACTGTGTTTGTGTTACTGTAAAAACTATGTTTTCAGTGCCACAAGTTTTAAAGCACTGTCAGTGCAACCACGGCCATCTTTGCCACATAGGACCAGATCCCAGTTCATTCTGGGGTCTAGTAAAACTATTTACTTAACAATCATACATCCGACCTCCATAAACAATGCAAAAAATGAGCCAGAACATAATTGGTCTGCTTATGGGCTCCGTATTACGTGTGATAGAGAATGATAAATCATGACAAAACTTCCATTGCGAGGTTGTGGTGCTTTACCATCATGGTGGCAGTGTATCTGGGTCCTGGGTTGGGGTTGGGGTGGTGGCAGCATATCCATGACATGGGGCTCGTGCGCACCAACATGACTTTATTGTCAAGTATTAGAAGCAGGGGCAGATCACACCGATCTTATCCCTGAGCTACCGCCACGAACATCACAAGGTCGTGGAAACAACTTAACGTAGACAAGATACCCGTGACATTAGCCTTGTGCTAGCGTGGTGTGATCTTCTAGTAGTCTAAGAGAATTGTGCCAGGGTGGGCGTATAGTGAGCAGGACAGCGTCTTTGGGATGCAGATAACAGCAGGAAAAACCTATTTGGTGTGTCCTGAAGGTATAGTTGCATCAGTTTGTCTTCACACTGAAGGTTTTCTAAATATAGCACAATCCAGTCATGTTCTAATAGGTTGCAGAGGTCATAACTGTGTTGTCATCTTGTGGGGAGGACATCATAGATAACATGCAGTTGTGATAATATAGTTGAATATATCCATGGAGATTGACAAGCTAACAGCTAGTTTGAGCGAGGATAAATCCAAAGTGGATTGCTGCTGTCTTAAATCAGCTCTAACCTCAATAAAATTAAGTTTCAAGTGAACACTATCTCAGAGACCTTTACACTGCCGTCAGTTTCTTAATACATTATTTACGTTGAATTTCATGCTTATACACAGGCGCAGATAGCGCCAGCAGCAGCTAGTTGTTGCACTCACGGTGTAGCTTGCATCAATCCCAGCAAGAATTTCAGCATATTGCTGTCAAATTACCCATGTAATCCTAAACTGCTGGCAATGTAAAGGTTAAAAAAATTAGTCCAAATGTTGAAGATTTGAAGGAATTGAAGAAATCCAAATGAAAACAAATGCTTTGGTCTGATTAGCCATCATTAGCTTGTCAGTGTTCTCCAAGCTCCAACTCCACTTTTTTTTTCTTTAGATTTCACTGCAGTTCTTGTAAACGCTATAATTTGAACCTTTACAACACCACAAGATTTGAAAGTACTCAGTTTAGTAGAGATCTAATGAAACGCCTGTCAGAAGTTACCTGTGCTACACTGGTAGTGCTACAGCTAGCTGCCGCCATAGCTATTTATGCTTGGAAATAACCAAACATTTCAATGTTATTAACTGTGTATTGAGAAGCTGATGGTGGTTTAAGGGTCTATGGAATAGCATTTTCAAGTTTTGAGGTTTGAGCTGTTGTAAGATGGCAGCAATCCACTTTTGTCGTGGTTGCATTCGGAGTAGCTCATTGTCAAACCATATTTCTTCAAACTGATGTCACGCAAAGAGCTATTTTCAACAAATAATTGTTTATATATTGTTCATAACTTTTACACAAACTACCACACAAAATGGCCAAATTATTCTTTTAACTGGCGTTTCTTTACCACATGGAGAGATAAAGAGAAAAAAAAACCCCACCACAAATCCAATCAGAGGTGCACCAAGTCTTAGTTAGGATCAGCTCTGTAACATCTGGACAAGAACAGAAGCCTGGCGTTTTCCCTGCACGGCCTTCATCGCGTTCACCGTTTAATCCTTATTATAAAACATGAAAACTGAGGTCTGATGGGCAAAATTCAAAACAGTCATGCAGGCAGAAGATTAAGATAAAATATCCCTTGCTCTGACAAAGCAGGCCGCTATAGTGAGCTAATGTCGTGCAAGGTCCTGGGTTTCGCTTTTATGAGATTATGCGGAGGAGAGGGCCATGAGACTGGCAGTCTGGAGAGCCTGTTCAGCTAATGACACCTCAGCTTCAAAGAAGTGCTGGAAAACAAGACAAAGGGCAATGGTCCTCCGCATCAGAGACAAGCACACCCCAGGAACTAAACTGTCCCTGACAGTGTTGGACACGTGTAGGGCTATGTCTGTACGAACCTGACATTAGCCGCTCTAGAAATAAAAGTGGTTGATTTAGTTATAGTTTTCATCAGGCTGATTTTGTTTTTTTATCTTGTTACATCCCGAGGGCTGTCATTAACACTGTAAACAGTTTGATTCTCTCTGAGGGGGCAGCTGGGTGTTTAATCTCACAAGGTCAGCGAGGGAGCGCTGGGGAAAGATTAGTGAGCTGAAGTCGCAGCGCTTTTCTCACTGAGGCCTTGCTGTTTGTTGATGTATTTGGCACAAGTTGTGTTTGGAGGCCGGGTACCTCTCTCTCTTCTTTTTTTTTTTTAACATTCAGAAACAAATTATGTTTGCTTTACATGATTATAATATAACCGAGATGACTTGTGATCTAATTCCTTGCTGAAACAAGCTCACAATAAGAACTAGTACTACTCTAAGTGCAGGTTTTACGAAAAGGACACTTGACGTTTTGAAAATTTAAAGCAGTAAATGACTAAACTAGTTACTGGACTCATAAATTGACTTAGTCATTTAAGTTGCATTGTGGTGATAGGCTGTAAAGCACAGCTTTAAAGTAAATATTTTCAACTGTTCATTTACTGTTAGTATGCAGCCATCAGACGTCCAAATAATCCCACAGTTTTATTGTTTGATTGTTTTATTGCAGATTTTTGTGGCCACAAGCCACCACACTCAGACAGTTTTATCGATTTTTAATGTTCTTACGCTGCTCGTCAAAGGAGTGTATATTGTTTTAAAATGTTGTGCTTTTCACAGAGTATTAACTAAGTACACCGTGGTTCTTTCAGCACCACCTTGTCTAGTTTTACTGGCCAGCAGCCCATGATAAGCATGGTTGTTCTTCAATGAGCTGTATCTTATCCAGTGGATATTGGCTTTAATTACTGGCTTTGTGGAGCCGTAACAAGTTTAGCTCAAAACAGCTATTCCTTGTGTTTTAAATAATTCATGGAGGACGCACATTTGCACATTTAGGGACATTTATGTTTAAAAATTTGTTTGAGAATGCATCTTTGCAGTCTTTACAAGTTCAAAGGTTCGGTGACATCAGCAAAAGATATATTTGGACAAACCAGTGAAGCTGTTCCAATCAAAGGCCGTTGCCACGTCCACTCAAATTCTCCCTATTTTCTATACATTAAACCATCACTGAATCAAAATATTGCCATAGCCTGAAGCTCATTTGGTTGCCAGTTTGTGGGATTGAAAAAAGTTGAACAAAGTTTGCATTCCTTAGAATAATGTTAGTTTACAGCAACTTAGCCAACGTTTCATGTGAACCAAACTTGAGCTCTAGATCCATGGTTACATTCTATACAGCCCGTGCAGAGAATCCAGTGATTCTTGTTTCCTCCTCGGGCTGCAGGCCAAGCTTCTCTAGTTTAATGGGATGTTTCCCCTTCAGATCAGTAAAAAAAAAGAAGGAAACCTGCTATTCAGTTGTTTCAAAAAAACAACCTTGAACGGAAGTCCACCAGGTATGGCACTACCACAAATGAATGGTTCAGTGTAGTGCTGAGAAAACAAAGAAGCTTCACTTTCTACAGGAAGTATAAGTAGTAGGAAGGTTTCCTGCATGGTCTCAGGTTCTTCTCCACCCACACTGGCGCTCCCTTATATTATCTGGTTTACTTGTCTCTTGGTTTCTGTCCAATAATCGTCACCCTGCGGCCTGAATCAGACTCTAGTCTAAGTCTGGCTACCCAATGAATGTGCCCCCACTGTTTCACTCCATCATGTGAGGGTGAAGGCTGGGCCCAAAGTCCTGCTTTTGAAGGCTTTGATGAGCTTCGTGTGAGGAGAATAAATTCAGTTTTGTTTTTGTTTTTTCTGGTTGAGCAACTGAAGTTGGCTGGAATCTCAGAACTCTTGTCTCTAGTGCGGTGCGATTGTGTTGTCCTAGCTTTTCCTCAAAAACAATATCTACACAACTAACCATGTGTACTAACACTACTGAATGCATATGGCTTTATATGGCCATTAGCTGCCCATCATGGAGAAATAAACAGCTTTGACATCATCACTATATGACCTAAATATCTCAATATCCATGTGTTTGTTTGTTTTTTAGATTAATTCATTTTTATAGACGGTAAGATGTTTTGCTCTTACATATAAGTTTAAAAAAAAAGAATACATTTAAAAAGGACCAAGCGTTTGAAGAGACTTATAATGGAGGATTGTAGCGGTAAGCAGAAGTGCCCTGCTGTAAGGACCCATACACTGCAACAAGCTGAAGAATAGATGGATGCTTCCCTTAAGTTTGCAATGAAAAAAAGTCAGCTTTTTTTTTTTTTCTTCTGGCCGAGCAGCTGAAGGACTGTTGGAAAGTTGGAAGTGTTACAGAGAGGGAGGTGTGTTTGAAATCTCTGGAAACCATGAAGCCATGAATTCAGGAGGGTGTTGTGTTTGCAGCTGGGCAAAGCTTTTCTCGCCCCTGTTTTGTAAATCCAGTTCACAATGGTACGCATGCCAGTTTTCTAAAATGGGAAGAGTCAGGCGGCAAGAGTTGGCAAAGTTCCCTTTTTTCCTTCACGGAAACAAACAATTGCTTTGAAACTCTAGCAAACTGCGTACAAGCACCACTTGCAAATAGAATATGAGTTGCAGTTTCAGCAGGTAAACCTGGGTGTTAAAACTATTCAAACAGCATTGTTGAGCCTTTTCCTTTAACTTTGCTCCCTCTGGAGTTTGCTCTTTGATTTCATTGAATCTTGAACTTTAAATCAGTAGTGACCAACTGAGGCCATGGTTCTCAACCAGAAAAAGGTGAAATGCTCTTTCTGAGTTGATTGTGAGTCTTTACCTAAAGCAAAGGAGATCCAGTGTTGTCAAGCACCTCTATAAGGGTGGCTGGGCTCAACCTTAAAGATAAGCTGGGAGACTAGGAGCTAAGTGTGGAGACGCTGCTCCTCCACATCCAAGGGAACCAGCTGAGGTGGTTCAGGGATCTCCTGAGGATATTTTCAGGATGTAGAGAGGGATGTCTGGTCTGTTTCCAGACACATTCCTTTGGGGAGAAGATCCAGGGGCAGACCCTGAGCTTGCTGGAGGGATTATATGTCCTGTTTGATCTAGGAACACCCCCAGAAGGAGCTGCAGAGTGTCACTTAAGAGAGGCTTCCCTCTGAGGTTTCCCTCCTCCACCTGTTGCCTCGGTGACATGACTACAGATACAGGGAAGAAAATGGTTGGATGGGTGTTCAGTAGATGACATCATGATGGGAGCCCAAGAACATCCTATGTTCCAGAGCAGAGGGATCTCATAGGAAAACTAACATCATCAGTCTTGAACCAGTTTTATTAAGCATTAAACTGTTGGTGGTATTGTCTGCTTTATAAAACTCAGTCGAGCATAAACCAAGAACATGAACAGTTCTAAAGGGCTGCAATGAATGTCAATCCAAACTGTTAAAACCAGCGAAGTCTCTCAGCAACTCCTTGACAATAATGAATTTTTTGCATCCCAGAGGGGAAACCAAAAAAACTCTGTATTCTGGAGCTACTTCAGATCTGGGAATTTAGATTTTGTTGTAACATTTATCCATTACCAGTCATGCAATCAGATTTTCCAACATCTACTTGATTTAGTAGATGTTGCCTCATGTCTTATTTAAGACATGAAACATTGTAGAAAAACACTGGTTTACACGTTTTTTTTTTCTCCACATTCCTTCCTTTAACTTGAGACCTTCAATAATGTCACGTGGTTTTAAAAGAGGTGGGCTTTTGAAGAGCACAAACTTGCGTCACACAGGCGTATTCAAGCTGGGCCGCTGTCTCGTTTAATCAGATGCCCTCATCCCCAGGGACTATCCGCCCTCCAAAACTTATAAAAATATGTTTCCAACAGCGACTTCATAACTTGCCGGCACCAGGAGGTCTGGTGAGAATTGAACCTCTTGGCTTGGAGTGAGAACCCGCAGGAAGCCTGGGAAAACCTGGGGAACAGCGGCTGATATTGCTGTCATCACTCATCAGTTGTGTCAGATCCTGCTGGGTGCCCTGCTGTTTTCATTTGACTTTATTTGCTCACAAAAAAGAAGGAAGAAAAAGCCACAGGGATGACCGTTTGTTTCAGAGGTGTAAAAACGCAGATTCTCTACTAACAAGTCACATCTGCTCGGCTTTCACGAGTGCAGATGTGCAGCGCATTTCGGCTTTATGGCCTTTATCAGAACCACCGATGTTGGGTTGATGGTTCGACGTCTTT
The DNA here is from genome assembly GCF_001649575.2 of Kryptolebias marmoratus. Taxonomy (NCBI): domain Eukaryota; kingdom Metazoa; phylum Chordata; class Actinopteri; order Cyprinodontiformes; family Rivulidae; genus Kryptolebias; species Kryptolebias marmoratus. The sequence goes on from NC_051440.1 coordinate 3,044,635, forward strand.
TCAACTTCTGCTGGGGGAAAACAACTCATGCATTACTCATCAGATGACATTACAACAAAGGTGCAATTTTTACGGCAAGCACACACTTTTAGTGTATCTAACTTGGGAGGGGCCATATTTCCAACTAAAACTTGTCTTTCTGGTTCCGGCAGTGTTTCAGGCTGACAGGAGCCTTTCCGTGCTGCACTTAGTCGAAGTGAAATTGGCATTTATTTTGGAAACAGATATGTTTACTTAACTAAATGGCGTGATTTTACTTTCTAATCCAGCCATTCAGAACAAGCATCACTCATTTGCAGTCTGAAGGTTGTTTGACATTCAAGGATCATCGGCTATCATCTTGAAATGATCCTTTAAGACACACTATTAACTGAAAAACAATCAAACTCTCTTGAAGATGTAGTTCAAGTGTTTCTGAATGGGGTATTATGTTGCAGTATGTATAGAAAACTATAGTCTTTTGAAATAGACAGACCTTTTCCTCTACAGGCTGAAGCAAAAGTTTTGATATGTTCCTTTAAGGTACAAATCGATCAGTCCCGGTAACTAAGTGGCTCTATTTCCTCAACCAGTCTTCAGCGGTTGTCAAAATGTAATTCATGCATGAAGGGTTCTGGGCAACTGTATCAGAACAGCTCATGGCGGTTTGGCATATCCTCGGAACCATTTTGCTTTGGCGTTTTACAAACTGGCTAATTTTACAGAAGACACTGTTTATACTGTTGCACCATTTGTGCATGGAGCCCTTTATCGTTCTTTCTTTAAAGGTGTTGGATTGGGTTGCGAGACGCAGCTCAGAGCAGCTTGATGAATGCTCTCTGAATTGTCGTCTCGTGATGAAAATATCCCATTAATTTCAGTTTTATTGCTGTGGAAATACAATTAATGTTGCACTGAGGTCTTGGCCTCAGATGATTAATAACAATATGTCATGTAGGCCCCTGCCCCCACCCAAATGATGGCTTTCTTCATGTTCCTGTTTGCTATCTGAAGATGATGAGCTGGAGCTGGAATCAAATTCAATTACATTTCATCTGCCCTTTACATGAAGCTTTTCCTTCAGCTTGTCCTGCTGTTGATGGATGATTGTTTTTTACCCTTCCTGTTGGTGATCCAGCAGCCTAAACATAGTAACACATTCATTTAAAGATTTTAAATATACTAGTCTAAATCTACCTGGTTTGCTTTAAAAAAGAAAAAGAAAAAGATGAATGTATGGACATTAGGTTGCGAAAGAGAAGCATGCTTTTCAAAACACTGATTAAAAAAAAACCTGTAGAACTAATCCTGTTGTTTTGGTTTAGGGGCCTGGAGCTCTCACGGCTCACCTAACTGTGATCTTTTTATTCCACTCTCTTTTAAAATGCGCCAAAGCTTTATTTACCCAAGGGCAGGTTCACATGCAAGGTTACTGAATCGATTCAGGCAAGGCTCTGATTGGCCCTGGTCTATAATAAGAGGAGAACTGCAGGTCTGTTGCATAATATGCCCGGATTGGCACTGAGTGCAGGAAGGAGGTCAGCCAAATGAAAGGTAACAGTCGGAGCACGAGCCTGCAATGTAACCGTGGGAAGTTATGTTTACATGAAGTGGACATAGCGACGGGTATTGTGTCTGTCCTTGAGGGTTTCCAAACCAACTGAAAGCCTTTCCTTCCTTTAAACAAAGCCAGAGTCTAAAAATATAATGTAGAAATATTGGAGTGTTTACATTTACCTTTGCTATCAGCAGGCTTTTTGTTTGCTGGAGTTCCCTATTCACGGTCCATCAGCAGATCAGCATATAACCCCAAGGCAGTGATCATGACCTGGTGGAGATCAAAACATGGGGCTCAGTCAGAAATAGTTTGCTGTGATGTTTGGTAGCACTATATTGTACGCTGTGGATGGAAGTTTACAAAAAACTGCAAAATGCCTCAAACACAACTATGGCATTTTGGTTAAACAAGTGGGAAAACCCAGTGCTGTTCTACTTCACAGTAGAAACATCAAACTTAAACAACCTATTTAGCCCCTTTTTTTATCTTTCCCAGGTTCTGCAAAGCATTTTACATAGTTTCTCATCCACCCATTCACACACAGTCATACAGTGCTTTGATTTATACTGTTTTACACACTACACACAGCACCCTTTTATATTCTCACTCACATATCGATAAGCACATCGGAGGGTAGTGGAGGGAAGGTATAGTGTCTTGCCCAAAGACTCTTTGGCACGCTGCAGTGACTGGGGATTAAACCCCCAACTCTACCTCGTGAGCCAAAAGTTTGTCTTTACATGTCTGAACTGACATTTTGATGTATTTTAATCTTTTTTACATAATCAGAGTTGAGGTGTTGTGAACTTTGGAAATTTTATGACAGAATGTTCAACTTGTAGTGATGTCCTGCACTCCAATTTAGGAGTTGTCTAAACTTTCCAAAACTGGGTCTGGGTTTCCCTCCTGGACCTGTTGGCTCCACAACCCGACCATGGATAAGTGATGGATGGATGGATGGATGGATGGATGGATGGATGGATGGATGGATGGATGGATGGATGGATGGATGGATGGATGTTTTCGACATAAATCAGTAGACATTTCTGACCTCTAAAGTTCAAAAAGTTTGTCAATACACCTTAAAACCTTTGCTCTTTAAGACTTTATCTCTGCATTGCTTTTCTATTAAGAGTGCCATGACAGAGTGACAGACACAGGAGTGTGGTTACCATGGTGACCTTAATGAACCACTGGCAGAAGCTTTATTTTCTGTTGAGCTTTTTTTTCTTTTTTTTTTTTACACTTCTTCTACAGTTTGAACATGAAAACGAATGAAATGTTGACATCTCAGACTATTACAAAAGGAAATCTTAAATTATTTTGAGGCTTTGTGGAAGTAAGTTATTGGATGACTTTAGAGTAGTAGACACCATTAGCCCCTTTTAAATGTTCTAGTTTCTCACAGAATTACCTAATTCTGTAGTGCTGTTTGTTGTTGGTGACCTGTGCTCTACAGTGATAGCAGTGAAGAAAGGTGCATTTAGGGCCTCATTTATAATTGGTAAAAATCGCTTTCAGTTGACCTAAACAGTAACAAAAGATAAAAAGCTGCTAATATAAATTATATCTATTTTTGCTGTTATTGAAATATAGTAATTTGTTTTCCTCTTTTGAGAGTGAATAGACATTTATAAGCAGAAAATAAAAAAAATAATCCAAGTTATAAAACTGGGTGGTTAGAAAGATGAAAAAAAAAGTTTTGCATGTACTTTTAAGTGTAGGTTACTGACTTTGACATCACCTTTAGGACCTGTTGACAAATGAATGACACACTTTCATGAACTCAGACATGTTCAGATACTCCTTGATCAGAAACTCTTCATTCATGTGACAGAAGCTATTTGAACGCCATTCAACAGCTTTCATTTCGTTTTAATTAAACCTTCGACATGTAATTGACTTTATTGAAAGTAGAACTGATGTGAAACCTAATCTAATTAGGTTTTGATGCTTTGACAGAACACACTATAACTTTTGGCACTGTTTAAAAAAAGTCATCCAGAACTTTGTGTTTTTAGCAAGATGAGTCTGAGGAAACAAGACTTCTTTTTTAATACTTGAAGACACAGTTTTGCTGCCTTCGATTTAGCTTGGCATACAAGTTTCGACTACTTTTTTTTACACAACTGACTGTGAATGTTTGTCTCTCTTTCACTTTCAGAGTTGGATACACGTCTGTGTCCGTTTCCTGCTGTTCATCACACTTTGGGTACATTTAGCCACACTTGAAGCTACCGACGTGACTGATGACACTAAAATAATCCTTCCTGCTTTGGTAAGCTGCAAACTTAAACACTAAAGGGGATGTTTGAAGTGCAGTACCAGCGAGTGTAAGCCAAACTGCTCTACCACTGAACAGTTAGTAACCAACAACCTTAGATCCAAAGAAAGGCTGCACTGTGGAAAGTGCTGCAAATAATTTGGATTTGTTTAAAGGTTTTGCAAGAGGCGTCATTTTTAGCCCCAACAACCGGTTGTTGCTGCAGTTTTGATTGTAGCATTTCTTTCCCCAGTATTACTCAATCTAGACTTTAAGTCTCAGCATTTTGTTTGTCTGTTAGCAAAATAGCTCATTAACCAGCAGATGGATTTTAAGGAAACTCTAAGAAAAGAAATTGTTGGACATAACCCAGTGCAAGCTACCTGACTTTCCTGAACTCAAAAAAGGCTACGACTCAACTTTACAAACATTGTGCTAAGATTTGGTGTGGTAGTAGCTGAGAGTCATCCCCAGGACATACTCTGAAGGCTAACAGGTTGCGCAAGATGTTTGTTCAAAACATTGGCATTAACTGATGCATCCAATCTTGTCTGTTAGCAAAGCATCTCCTAGCATATTACCCATGGTAATGTACAGGGGTTAGACAATGAAACTGAAACACCTGTCATTTTAGTGTAGGAGGTTTCATGGCTAAATTGGACCAGCCTGGTGGCCAATCTTCATTAATTGCACATTGCACCAGTAAGAGCAGAGTGTGAAGGTTCAATTAGCAGGGTAAGAGCACAGTTTTGCTCAAAATAGTGCAATGTACACAACATTATGGGTGACATACCAGAGTTCAAAAGTGGACAAATTGTTGGTGCACGTCTTGCTGGCGTATCTGTGACCAAGACAGCAAGTCTTTGTGATGTATCAAGAGCCACAGTATCCAGGGTAATGTCAGCATACCACCAAGAAGGACGAACCACATCCAACAGCACAACTGTGGAAGCAAGAGGAAGCTGTCTGAAAGTGATGTTCCAGGTGTTTCAGTTTCATTGTCTAACCCCTGTATATACCTTCAAGGAATGTTACTTTTCTTCCACAGTGTGCCAATTGTTGTCAGCTAATGACAAGTCTGAACTGTTGTCAGGTCAGTTTAGCGCTTGAATTATTCACCTTAGTCATACAGTCATGAAATGTGAAAAATGTGGATTTGCATGTATGATAATTCTGCAGTTCCCTCTTGTTAGTAAAAAAAGCACAATGGTCTCCTTAAGCAACAAGGAAGCACTGGCCAACATTTCTAAAAACAATTTCTGATTTTGATTTGGCATATTGCTGAATAATCTTCCATTTCGCCTCACTTCTTCCTGACTGTTCTCAGGCACAGAGAGGCTTGCAGTGCTGGTGAACCTTTTGTTTTGTTTTGTTTTTCTTCTTTTAACCATTGCACACACACTGATATAACAAGTCCAACTAATGTACCTGTCTTGTTTATTTGTTTTTTTTACAGAAACAAAATATTCCAAAAGATTACAAAATTCCTGTAGATTACATTCCAAAAGAAGTGGTAAGGCAACATTTTATCTCCCCATATAAAGTTTTCCATTGCGTTGCTCTGTAGGTGCACCTTAGATTGAATTCTTGCTTTTACAACTAAAATCACCATTATTTGTACCAAAATAAATCTTTTATGTGTACTTTTGGATCTAAAATAAGAAACAAACCTGATGATAATGACAGACCTTTTGTATTTAGATATATAGACAGCCATAACATTATGACCACTGACAGGTACAGTAACACTCGTCAACCTGCATTATGGCAGTGGAATGAATACTACTTTGACATGTGCCTCCAACAAAAACACTGATGTAGGCCAATCACACACTCTACATGCCCCCCCCCCCCTTCCCCAACACACATACAACAACCTGATCAAAGTAGGGCAGTGATGGGCTCTACCAAAACTATTTCAGGAAGTCTCTTAGAAAGCAACCAAAGGTTGCAGCGTCCCCCTGCCTCTAAGTGATCCATATGCTGAAATGGCATCTGTTGAAGCAAGTCTGTCCTACAAAGACCCCAGTCCACCACCTGTAACACTCCAGGATACCACTAGATGGTCTTTGTCTAAACCCTGACTGGTTAAAACTATAATGGTGGCAACAGAAAGGCTTGATATCAGGCAGGTGGTTGTAATGTTATGGCTGGCCAGTGTAGCTCCTGTTCAGTGTTTTACTGTGTGTTTGAGCTTGCTAGGAGTATGGCTTTGATAGACATTCACTGTCCTTAAAGTTTTCTTATTGACACTTTGGTAAATGTAACCTGCATTATGTTATGTGTAAAGTATATGTTAGACACAGTACATAAAATTTTATGCCTTTTTTGTTTTTCTTCTAGGCTGGGATGTGTTGGGTGAAATTAAATATATACAACTTGGAGAAGAGTTTACAAGATTTAGCTGATAAGTTTGGGAATATTTCATCAAATAAAGATAACATTAATTTAGTCATCCAATATCTTCATGATGTGCGAATAAAAATCAGGAATGAGTTAGAACTGGTAAGTTAATATTGTTTGAGTTTTCCCTAATATCGTTCTTAAAGCTGCCAGTAGAGAAGCTGTTTTTTTTTTGTTTTTTTTTACACAACCTCCATGATTACATTTTTTTTTAAAATTTGGAACAGTATTCGACCTTCCTGCGCAAAGAAAATACCATTTAAGTGAACTATTTGCCTATTTACAGGAAATGTACGAGTTTCAGTGCCACAGCAGAAGAGAGAGGTGGGAAACAGAGAGATACTTTGATTTTGTCAAAAATCTCTACGGAGCTGCACATCATCAAGACTTTTCATATGAGTGTGATCCTCCTCCCTGTCCCAGTACACCACCAACAGGTGAATCAGTGTGACATATGTGGAAGGTATTGCGTTTTAGCAACTTAGTTTGCAGGAAAATTCTCAAAAGTTGAATGTTTGAACTATTACTTTGTTGTAATAATACAAGTTCTGCTTTATTTATTTGTACTATTTGTTCACTGGAACAAAACACAGACATCAGCTTTGATAATGAATCCATAGTGCAGATCTTTATGAGGCATAAATACCAATCATTTCAGTCATTAACTTCACCTCCATTGTGCATACATGTGATGTTTGCTGCTTCATTAATAAATTTTGGTGAAATGTTGATGAAACATCTGTAGTGGGCGTCCGTCTTAAAGAAAAGGTTCTGCAGTACTGAAGTTATTTTCTGTGGGAAAGGTGTATATGCATTCGTTAATATCTTCCTCGTTGCAGCCAAGACCAAAGTGGTTTTCACAGCAATTAATTCAAACGCTATTTTATAAACCTGTAAACTGTTGTCAATTTCACATTACACGACTACGTGTAATGTGACAAAAAAATCCCACGAAATTCACATGTGATCACATGTGATCACATGTGATTCCCATTTTCCACATGTGGTTCACATAATCCACAAAAAAATCACATATTTCCACATGTGATTCCCATTTTCCACATGTGGTTCACATAATCCACAAAAAAATCACATATTTCCACATATGGTTCCCATTTTCCACATGTGGAAATGTGGGAATCACATGTGATTCGCATGTGATCACATGTGAAAGTCACATGTGATTTTCATGGGATTTTTTTGTAAGGGTGGTGCATCCTGGGGTCACATCTGGCAGTAATTACCTAATAAATTTGCTGACATTTTAAAGATTTTTTTTTTCTTTTCTTTTCTTTTTGGCTAGTCCCTTCTTCAAGGGTCACCACAGTGAGCAAGCTCGTCTGAAAGTTTTGGCAATCATTTTACGCCGAAAATGCTAGTATTTCAATCTTTACGCTGCTATAAGTTTACGGAGTTATGTGGACAGAAAAATAATAGGACATTCATGCTGGATGTGGATGCTGGGGAAGGTGCTGTTTATTGGTTTGAATAATCATATATATCCAAGTAAATCACTGTATATTTAATGGCAAATTTTCATATGAACCACCGTGAACATTTGCCACTTTATATCTTTCAAGTTTGAGCTGTTTTAAGGCAACAGTCTTCACTTTCTTCTTAGCTATGGTCAGACTACCTGTTCGCTCACCAGTCCAGTCAACTTTTATTTCTCCAAGATGCTGCTGCTCAAGAAGCTAAAACTGGTGAGATTTTAATTATTTACTGTGTGTCCTTTATACAGAATCCCACTTCAGCATGAATGAACTTTTCCTTTAAGCACAGTTCTAAAAGAAAATTACATTTCATTAGGCTCGGCGAAGGACAGAATACTGCAAAACCTGAACATCTACATCCCAAACTTAACTCTAAACCCTGCCATTTGGGATGTATGTAGTTTGACCTTCTTTATTAGCACACCAATGGCTTAAATTCTTGTCAGACAAAAAGCAGTGTTTTCTTTGCTTAAGGAGTCTCTTAACATATAAGTCCTACATGTTATGAAGTCAGAAAGACCCAAACACACACCAGTGTTTTAAAAAATGAAACACAGATGTGCCTTGTTTTATTTTATGAAAAAAGTTAGACATAAACTGCTTGGAATGACATTTCATGCATTATTCTCTTTGAAAAAGAGTTGTAATATACCCACGTCCCCATTTCATCCCATCTGGCATATGATCCTGGAAGCCAAAGACGCAACAATAAAAAGATGCGATTGGCAAGAGATGGAGCAATCTGTACAGATCTTCCCGAGCAAAGTCGTTCCTGTAAGTTGTCTCAAAATGACATTTTAAGTGGGCACGCAAAGTGTTTCAATGGGGAATTTAATGGAAGGAAATTACCATTTTGAGACAGCACTTCAGGGTTCTTTTTTTTTTCAAATATTAAAGTCTGACAGGTGAGAGCACTGACAGCTGTTACTGGTTAAAACAAAAACTCTCAATTTCAAGGTTCAGATTGGCTCACAATCAATCTGGCTCATGAGTTTGTCAGGAGAGAGATAAGATTGTTGGAATGGCATTTGGCATTACATTTTCTATATGATTTGTGTGTGTGTGTGTGGTTTTCAAGACATAATCCTGAAAATATTGCTCAAGATTTATCAGCCATAATTTAATAAGAAGCAAGTGTTCTCAAGAAGAAACACTTTACAAGCACATGTAGATGTAGTACAAAAACAAGACTGCTGTGGGTTTTTGGTGCCAAAAATCCCATTTTCCTTCCACAATCTTTGGGTGGCAGGTACAAAATCTTAAAAATGGCTACCAGAAATCTTCAGCAAACTTTCTACTAGATCCAGAGGAACTTTTGGTTCCTTTAAAGTTGAAGGTGTTTTACTGTTTAAAAAAGGAAGGAAAAAAAAAACATACAACTGTGGGCTACGCTTCTTTTCGCATTTATTGAGACCAATCTCAAAATCCTAACCAGCAACATTCCAGCCTCATGCTCACGTCTGCTTGTAAAACCACCACCACCTTCTTTGGACCATTGTGAAGGAGCTATTTAGGACAGATCTCCTGTGGCTGTTTAGAGGAGCTTTTAATCTGGAAGCATTATTTCTTTACGAGAACTTTGCAAGATAAAAACTCTAAACGGTCTCAGTGCTTCCCATTGAGATGCCGCTGAGTCACAGGACTCAGAGAAGATGTCCCAAGGTAGTGCATGTTAAAAAGAAGAAAAGGACTGAAACCTGATTGTGTACGTGTTGATTACAGAGCAATCTTCCAATCTTCCCAAGCGCTTTTCTTTTCTTTGCCATAGTTGGATCAGGCCTTTTGTGTGAGTGTTAGAGGGAGGGTAGAAGAGGTGAAATTGAAGTGACTTTTTTAACACCTGACAATGAATGTTTTCATCATTAGACAGTGACACTCCATTCTCTCTTCTTTGTCTTTGCATTTTGTTGTCACCTCCTCCAAGCCCTGGACACCCCTCCCTCGGTGTCGCCCGCTCCCTCAGAGCCACCTGCCAGCAGCAGTCAAAGCTCTTTACAAACAACCAAAAGGTGTGCAACGGACTGCCCAACATGTACGTTTCCAATTTTCTATTTATTGTCAGTATTAAAAAAACAGTTACAAGTGAGAGAAATGTTCTTCTTTGTTTGCTGAGTGAGATGGCATGGGTTCACAGGCCAGAACAAGGTAATTCAATCCAACCTTTAGAGTCCCCCTGGTTCAAGCATTTCATTCACAGTATTTTTCGTTCCCTTTTGGTTTGTTTCCAGTCTGCAGTGGACTATAGGAGAACCAAAAGCCCTAGGTCGGAAAACAAGTAAAAGGGTGACAGGTCCAGGACTAGTAAAGGCTCACTGATGCACTGTGGGAACAAAGGTTGGCCCATGTTGTCAGAAAGGACTGAGAAGTTGCTTTAGCTCAAACTGCTGAAAAGGTTTAAAGTGGTTCTGACTGTATGGACTTTCTTCTGGTCCTCCCACTGTATAAAAACATGCATGTTAGGTTAATTGGCAGTTCTGAATTGTCCCTAGGTGCGAGCGTGTGCATGGGTAGTTGTTCACCCAATAACTGCTGGACATTGGCAGCAGCTCCTTGTGCCCCTGAGCAGGATCTAGTGGGTAAAGAAAATGGATTGTTCCAATTAAAGGGGTCCGAACAAAGTTTGTTGCACATGTTGTCTGCTTAAAAGGATAGCTCAGTCTACTTTGAAGTGGTGTTCTGTCTAATAGTTATCAATAGTTGTTACTCTATCAGCCGTGACATCAGTCATGGGGTATGACAGAAGTATGGAGAAAGAGGTCTCCATGCAGGCTAGGGTAATGGCTTACCAGATGACTTTCTGTTTTTTGCTTTGTTTTGTTGTTTAGTTTTCTTTATTTATATAACTTTACAGGTTAATAAAAGAACTTTTTCTCAAAAACGACAACACTACATCAGCTAATATTAAACCTCTACATTTTTGTATGACAGTGTTTGTTTCATTTGTCATCGTTTTTCTAAACTAAATGTCTGCATTGCTGCGCAAATGTATGTGGGCTGAGCGTAGACCATTATATGCTGACAATGCTGAGGCTGCTGAATGTTTTAGTCTGCCAGGAATTGAGTAAACTTTTGGACTGGCTACATGCGTTGAACTGAAACATTTCAACAGCTTTTGCTTCATCGGCATATAATGGTTTATCTATGCCGTACACATATTTGCGTAGTAACACAAACAACAGAAAAAAACATGACAAGCTAAACAATCAGTGTCACGCAAACATATAGAGGTTTAATGTTAGTTAATGTGGCTTTCGTTCACCATAGTAAACTGCCACTCATTTGGTGAGCCATTGGCCTAGCTTGGACAGAGACTTTCATATTTTTAGCAATACTTTGTCACGACTGATAAAGTAATAATTATTGAAAACTCTTAGACAAATCATCACTTCAAACTTGACTGCACTATCCATTTAAACTTAGATTTGTCCAGCTGTCCTTGATGATGCATGCTAAGTGCCAAAAGAGTCTAAAAAGCATGTGAGCATCCAGATGGGACATCAGCTATGAAGGATGGTGGCCTGTTCCAATGAATCACCCTTTCTTTTACATTTTAGGAATGGTCCTTGTGTGTCCTTGTGGTGGCCTATTCCAATGAATCACCCTTTCTTTTACATTTTAGGAATGGTCCTTGTGTGTCATTTATTGACAACAGGATGCCTTATGGGAAGAAGACAAGCTAGCAGGGACCAGATGTTTGTGTGGACAGTGTTTCATTGGAAATCCTTGGGTCTTGCCATTTATGTAAATGTCTGTTTGTATCACCCACCCAAACACTGTGTGGGACAAAATATACATCTTCAAAGAGATGTGTTTTCTTGATGGTAGTGGACTTGGATAGCATGCACTGATACACTTTAAAAATGGTTTCATTAAAAACAACATGTTTGAGCTGTTGACCTGGGTAACATATCCAATCAAGCGCCTGTGACATGTGCTAGATAAACATGTCAGTGTGTCAGAAGATGAAAGCTTGATGCCAGGTACCATAGCAGATAATTAGATACCTAGTGCAGTCCAGACATCAACAGTTCAGAACTGTTTTTCCTTGAGCAGGGGTACCCTCACAGTACTGGGAGCTGGTCATAATGTTATACCTGATCAGTCTACGCAGATGGTTGTGTTTGTCAAATGTTAGACATAGTCAAAAGAAATCAGTAAAATATGAAGTAAAAACAGCTTCGTTTTTAGGTCTTATGCAATGTTAATTAAGAGCAACAACTTTAGCAAATGTTTCAAACTACACTTGATTATAAAGAGATTTTTCTTCTTTCTTTTTCGTTAGCTCAAGGTACACTACAAGGAGGAGATGTTTTTGACACGATGAAGCTGATCCTTCCCTCCTTAATGTTTGTTCCCCTCCTTGCTCTCATCCTTCTGCTGGTGTGGAAGGTGAGCTGATGTTTAACTGCTGACACCAAGCTGTATAACTTTATGAGTTGCTCCAGAGATATAAAGTCACAGTGGGTTTTTTTGTATTGTTGGAACATAGGACTTTCTTCTGTGGGATTTTTTTTACAGCTGGTGGCAGTCTTTCAATTTTCTACAGAAGTCATAAAGCTGTTAAGCTGAATCGTGTGCGTGTGCGTTTTAAAATAAATTAATTATAATCATTTCCCAACCTGATACAGGTAAAATCAAGAAGGAACAGACAGGATCATCCACAGAATCCTGGAGAAGAAGAGCTCTTTACAGAAACAGAAGGGGGGGCATCTCCGCTAAAAGCTGAAACACCAGAAACGTGAGCTTTTTTTTTTTCCTTGTTGCTGCTGTTGTTTTTCGCAGCTTGTTCACAAGCAACTGATTACTATTATTATCTTTTTTTATGATTCTGAATCATAGTGAAATCCGGTCCTGCTGTAGGCTTGTTAAAATGTTTTTGAGTTTCTTAGTTTTTCTGCTGGTGCCAAATGCCAAATTAGGTTTCACTTGATAATATTTTAAGAGCTTGTTGTAAGTTCTTGTCCTTTCACTATGTAAAGTGTGAATTATCGAAAGAAAAAAATAAAACTTCTAAGACTAACAGAGACAATAAAGGGAACAGGAAGAACAGAGATCATTGTGTATTGCAACTTGATAAAAAACATTTGTGTTTTGGAATGAAGAATATGCATTGTAAAAGCACTGAAGTTAGTGAGAATTGTGAATTTTGCACAAAGCATGGAAAGATTATGTAGTTACATAAAGGGAGGTTTTGTTGCTTGAATCAATCATAGACGAGACCATACATCTGGATCTCATGACCAATGAAAAACGTACAGTAATTAAGCTACATAATAATTCACATTGTCTACATACATTACTGTGGTTTTGCCACTCATAACACAATAAATTGGTTTCTGATGACTTTTCAAGCCACGCTGAAGAGAGTGTGAAGTTTTGATATAGAAAAAGCTGAACTTGTATCATTCGAATTCACAGGAAAAACGAGGATTACGTGGCTCTGCCTCAGCTTAGCGTTGATTGACCACACACCCAGCCAGTTTCCTCTCCTAACTTGTCCCATACTCATTCTTTGTCAGGAGCCAGTTCAACTGTTAGCACTCAGGGCATACCCATATAAGGTTGGGCATTTACATGGTGTTCCAGTACTTCTAAAACCAGTAATGATACCACTATAATTACCTTTAATTAGAAACACTATGGCTTAACCTGTTCATTTTATAGCCTAATAATATGGCTTATAAATGTCTGCAACGGCAGAGCTCATTTAAATGTACAAAAACCTAATCTATCAGAACAAGAACAATGTACACTATATGCATTTTCACCAAAGGATAGGAGCCATCAGAGTTGAAGCTGATGTTAATCCCAGCAATCAGCATGGAAAAGGAGAGGTATACCTTTGACACGCTGCCAATTTATTGCAAGGTCAGCACAGACACACGAGACAGATAACATTGCACACAAACTCTTGTCCAAGGTCAATTTAAAATCTCCAGTGAACCCAATATACATGCTTTTGGATTGTCGGAAGAAACCAGAATACCTGGAGACAACCCACACATGAGAACATGCAAATGAAACATAAGTCCCTGGCAAGCATGTTTTTGTTTGAAGTGACAGTGTTAACCAATACACTACAATTACTTGTTCTATGTGTTATTCTATATGCTCTAGATTATCCTTAAATGCCCTAAAATTACAAGCAACAAAACAGCATGACAAAAAAGACGGTGGTTTTGTAAACTGGTGACTAATGTAAGGTTATTAAATGAAATAACACCCAACTCTGTCGCCGTAGCATAACTTTGTAGCACTCAAGAAACTCCCTAAATGGTGAAGTTATTGACTCAGAAACAACAGCAGCAATAAAATGTTTTTAGAAACTAATCGTGTTTTCCTAATCCTAAACAAATACTTGCCATGTCCTTTCAAGGAGTACTTGAGCAAATACCTGTGAAGAAATATCCAAAAATGAGAAAAAAAAGGTCAAAAGACGTGGAGAAATTGGAGTCCCATGAATAGTCTCAAACTGATTTTTTTTTTTTGTTTTGTTTTTTCTATTTAGCTCTTTTGACAGACACATGAGGCTCTTTTCAGTGTGTGATAGGTTTAGTTCGGACTAAGACACAACTGACACAGCTAAGCTAAACTGAAGCACTGTTAAGTACCCAGTAGGTGGCGAGAACATCCACATCAGCAACATATTAAAACAAAAGAAGGGATTAAATGTTCCTCGCAATAATGGGGCACACAACCATTCACGCTCTGATTCACACTCAGATTTGCCAATTACTGTAACATACTTGTCTTTGGATCGTGGAAGGGAGTCAAAACCCATCCATCCATCCATCACTTATCCATGGTCGGGTTGTGGAGCCAACAGGTCCAGGAGGGAAAGCCAGACATCCCTTTCCCCGGCGACACTCAGTTTTGGAAAGTTTAGATAACTCATAAATCGGAGTGCATGACATCACTACACAAGGTTGAACATTCTGTCATAAAATCATCCATCCATCCATCCATCCATCCATCCATCCATCCATCCATCCATCCATCCATCCATCCATTCATTATCTGCTGCTTGTTCTGGAGTTAGGTTGTGGGGGCACATCCACCTCTTCCAGCTCTTCTAGAAGATCCCCAAGGCTTTCCCAGGGCAGCTGAGAAACATAGTCTCTCCAACGTGTCCTGGGTCTTCCCCCAGTTTGACATGCTTGGAACACCTCCCTAGGGAGGCCAAAGTGTCCGGAAAAAATGCACGCACTGGAAAAACCATGCAAATTCCACACAAAAAAGCTGTGGGAGTGAAACCCAGGATCTTCTTGACGCAAGGGAACAGCTGTACCACCATACAGCCCAATGTATGATATAGATTTGTTGTTGTTGTTGTTGTTAAAAGCTAATGTGTTTACTTTACCATTTTTTTCTTAATGATTAGTAATCGTTTTTAACCACTATACATCTTGTTTTTGTAACAGCATGAAAACAGACACTGTGCTCTGTTAGTTTAGTGCTGGAGCAGCTCTTTGAAGTACAGATCTCATATCTCACTCCTTCGCTGTGAGCTGCCCGCACAGTTTGAAAGCCAGACCCTAACAGCAGGAAACAAAAACAGCGTCATCTGAATCTCAGGCTGCATTCTGCCATAATTCTGTCATGGACAGAGTCACAAGGAGACATCGCTGCATTACCGATAACAAGAGCCCCAGCAGATTAAAAAGGAGATAAAATGTGCCACATAACAAACAGAGGCATTTGTGTGGTGAAATTTCACAGAAAACAATAAAGTTTTATGCTTTTAAAAGTAATTTCCTGAATCTGAGTAAAACGCACGCTGCACACTGCTCAAGCGTAAAAGGTTTACATAGAGACCCAAGTAAACGCAACACATTAATCAGTCATTTGTGCAGGAAATGGAAACTCTTTGCTTGTTTTGCTTACTGTGTCACAATGTTTTAACAAGATGAGCATAAAAGCGTTCAGCTTTGAATGCAGAGAACAGTATAGAAATAAAAATATCTTGTTGATAGAACTGTTTTTTTCTTTCTCTTATTTGGAAATAATGCTGTCCCGCAGCACTGAACTGCTCAAGAAAATCTGTAGAGCAGCGTGCTCGGACTGTTTCAAATTCACCTGATTACCGTAAAGCCTAATCAGCAAAACCTAAAACCCTTGAATTTGAATGGAGTTCTTGACTCTTGCCATGTTGAAACAATTTCTGCTATTTTTCCCTATAAGGGAATAGTGTTTAATAGTCTTCTTTCTATTGCAGAATTATACTGAACGTCATTGAAACTGTGTAAAGTTCTGCCTATCAGTTTACATCAGCACAATTGGTGAGACTTTTTGCTTCACATCAAACAGAGAAATTTAAAGGAAAGAAAGAATCCTTCCATTTTTTTTTGGCCTAACACATTTTTCCTCCCCTTTTCTCTCCCACAGGGCTCTAGTCTTTACTCAAGTTGGTGTCCAAAGGTGAAAAACAAACCCAAAGCTGAGAACTGCTGTGAAATGGCAGAGGTGAAGGACTTCTTGTGGACTGCCCTCCACTCTCATGGTGGGAAATTGCCTTTGCCATTACCACAAGTTGACTGGTTTGATCGAACCTGATACCGTTTGGATACTTGCCTTTCTCGTAAGACTATATTAACCCCATGCTTTTGAAAGTGATAAAGCTCTAGCTAATAACCTACACCCTTCTAACCCCACGCCTCCAAGCCCTGGATTGTCTCACTCAGAACAGTCATCCATCATCAGAACCTGCTGCTTCTTCAACTATGTGGGGGAAAACTTTGCTTATTTATCAACTTGCTTCTCCAGTTTCCTGTTGATTTGGGGCTTCAAAGAGCAAAGCTGAGAGTGACTGATAGCCGCGATATCTTGTTGGAACTGAGGCATGATTTACTACCTCTGGTGACCCTGATGTCAACCACATCCTCAACAGTTTCCCAGTTTCCTCTAAGCCTGAGGTTTCCCAATGGAATAATAGTGTTAAGCCTGGTCGTTCCAAAGTTTAGTCTGGTTGAAGTATGCTCCCAAGGGGGTGTATGATGATGTATTTATTGATTGATGGTGGCACTCGGCTGCTACTGTTCCTGCAGCAAAAATGTTTTAAGTAATCATTTAAGAGCACCTTTACTAATGGGTCACATAAAAAAAAATAATTTGTCCACTAACACATTGTAGGCCTAAAAGAAACACATTCCCCCTGAAAAGATTAGTTTTCCTTGTAGATTGTTGTTGGAAGATATGGCGCTGGAAACTTTGAAGGTGTGAATGAATTACGTAACCTAAAAAAAAACATGCTGCTTTAACTAACTTACATTTAGACTGTTAAAACCTGCAATGAAATTCTGCTAACCAGCATCAGGAATGACTTCTGTGGATCGACATTTTTGTTATAAGTCTAAGGTGAATTATTAGAAACGTAGGCATCGGGCACACAGAAAAGAACAATGGGCCTACCAAAAGAAAATGTTAGTTCAGCGATGCCTTTATTTTTTATTTATCTCACAATATATGCTTTGCAAGGCACAGCTTGTTACTCGAGACTTTTGATGGCCATTCCTCTATAAAAGCGAAGTAAACCAAACTAATAAAAGGATATATGGTTTAAAAACATCAGACATAGTACTTTTGTATTTACAAATAACCTAGAGTTATTTTTTTTTATAGGAACATGTTTGTTTTTGACTGTGACATAATCAAATGTAGTCGGAAATCTAACTCGTCCAATCTTGACTGTTCACTTACAAGCATTGGAGGCAGATTTACTAAGGCCGTGTGCTTGTTGCAAAGTCAGTTTTGTAGGGGTGGAACGGTACAAATACTTGATCTGACAACAGGGTCCAGTACCTGCAATCAAGAGGAAGATTACTGTAGTCGCCACGTTCTAAAAGAAGATACAAAGTTGTTTGTTTTTTCCCCTGCTTTTTGCTAACTGTCGTGACAACAAAAAAAGAGGATGGTGCTATCTAAAGCAATCTATGCCAAAGCAAAGCAAGAATAGATCAGATACACAAAATAGCTGTTTGTTGCAGAACAGTAGTGTGGAAAAGTTTTACGTTTCCAGTGACCCACCGCAGCAGTGGAGTGCACAGCAGTATCAGCAAGAGGTGGATGTATGGAAAGCCAAAACGGTCAAAATTTGGGGGCTTTAAAATGCCTTCTGGTGTCTAATAAACTCTGGTAAATATGCCACCAGGCATGTAATAAACGGTGTGTTGTGTAAACTGCAGACTAGCACCTACCCAAGAAGGCTCAAATGTATTAACATTTTATTTATTTACATTTAGAAATGGTATGTTATGTTCTTGTTTTACATCAAATGAATTGTAACCAGCAGTTAATTTACCTTTTACTTTCGGAGTTCATCAGACTTTCTGTTTGACACATGGCCTGTAAGACACTTTACAGTTCAAATTGGATAAATAAGAATGAATACTGAGGTACATGCCAAACTGTGATTTGTGTGTACCGTTGCACCCCTACAAGTTTGACATAATTTTTTTGCATTTAATTTCACTAAAGCAGCTCAACAATACCACCCAAGTGATGTGGATACAGTAATCTTTGCATCCTACCATTTTTTCGTTGTGAATAGTAGTTTACCCTTTCAGAGTGCAAAATTCAGGGAGGGTTGTATTCGATGAAACACAAAGATGTTCTTATTAAGCTTTATGCTGAGCAGTCAACTGCCTTTTGTGCCATTATTTACCAACAAAAAAAAAATACAAATCTTAACTTTTGCGCCTGATGTGACTTAGTTTCTGCAAAGTGGATGCAAAGCTGTTGCTTGCAGAAAGACAGTGAATGAAGGCTGAGTTTTTTCATTTGTTTAAATGTGTTTAGAATGCCAAAAGACAGTGTTTTAGGAGACAATAACTACCTGCTGTACCAAGTTTTTAGTAGCCTCTCGTGTTGTCTTTTTTTTTAAATATTTGAATTGTTTTATTTTAATGGATGCAATTCTTTCATTATTAGTTTTATCGTTCCCTAGAGCAGAGGAATTATAATGTTACCATATGGCTTTTTCAAAAATGTTTTCTGGAATGGTAGCTGTTTATGGATTTGTCAGAGTTTTACAGTAGACTGTGGGTGATAGTTGGCTGCTAGGGAAGTGCAAAATAGTTTGTTTGTTATTAGGCTACACGTTGGGCTGTAATGAATTTTATGCACATGTGTGTGCAACATGTGTGAAGGTAGTTAAAAGGAACAGTGAGGTCTTGTGACATCCATGTGAATGTAGGTGTTTATTTACCGAAATAGATTCAATAAGCAGTCTTATTTTAAGCAAACCAAAGAGCACATCTTAATAAACTTAACATATCATCAGGTTCTTGTGTATCTGACCTGTGCTGTAGTCAGAACGAACGAGCTGCATGTATTGTTGGTAATTTATAGACTCCTGATGATCAACTGGTCTGCCTGTTTTCAACTCTTCTCTAATTTATGCTGCATGTAGGTTTCCCGTTATGAAATGAACTTTTCGGACCTGAGTTTATAAATCAGCAGTTTTGGAATCTGACCTGCAGAACCAAATGCTCACACAGGCGCTATTTATGAATTGCAACCAGACGCTTAACTGCCCCAGATAGTAAATCTGCCTCCTAATCTGTTCCTGTTGACTTTGTCTACAGTTTGCCGTGTTGGTGTTGAGCTTGTATAATGAAATCCTTCATCAACAAACTTACTCAGAACATTTATCAAAACTCAAATGCAAAAAAAAAAACAAACTGGTGAGAAATTATTGTAAAGTTGATAAGAATCTCTGGCAATCCACCTTATTTATGCTGATCATCCACAAAGCTCATACCATTGGAATGCCACGTAAACCAAGATTTCAGTTTTGCCCTAAAGTAGCACCATAACACACACTGAAAAGAAAGTGCACTGTCATCTCTTTCCCACAATAAACAGCTGGATATGGTGTGTTTTAAACAGTTTAAATTGAGTTTTTTTCAAATAATACAAAAGTATCAAGCTATAGCAGCTGTGAGATTTTCTGGCCTGTTCTGATTTTGTTTGATGGGGTTGACTTGTTGGCACTGCACATCCATTAATCCACTCTGATCTGTTAAGTAAGGAGCTGCAGGTGCACCCCTTAAAGTCCTAACACACTACAGATTCATTATCTCAGATCTTATTCATGAGGAGAAAGGCAGCAGGGTCATATAAAAAGGCAAGAAACATGTAGGTCAATAATAGATTCCAGACATTAAAATGGTTATCTTTGCTAATATTAAAAAGGTGTGGGAGTGTGAACTGGGCACGCTGGCTGTGACCTTTTCCCGTCATTCAAATAGCAGACAATGACAGAATTAAAGTGGCAGGTCACAAACACTTGCTTCTGGATTTAGTTTGAGTGTTTCTATCATATTTGTGGTCTTACATTGTACGATGTCCATTCCATGTTATGTGCCTTGTTTAATGAGTGTGTTTGACTTGTGTGTAAAAGTCAACAGCCTATCTTTGTATTCCTGTGGTAGCAGAAACCATCGGACAATCCCTCGCTGTTTCCTCTGTCAAATGAGTTTAACTGGCTTGACCTGTGACCAGTCTATATTTTTTCTGGTAAAGCAGTGCTTTGGTATGCGAAAACTATATCAGCAGAACAAATCACAGTGGTTGTAACATTTCTGTTCACTTTAGCCTTTGTAACCTTTAGGAGAACCATTTCAGATAGTAACTGCTTTTTTTCCTGTGTACTTGGACCTGTATACTGGGAATTTTTCTTATAGAAGAAAAGAGTATATTGTGCAACGTTGAATACATGTTTGAAAAAGGTATACCACATTGGTGTTCATATATTTCTAATGAGCAGTACCTTTCAGCTTCAACAGCTGGAACTTTTTGGTGTGGTAAAGTATTGTTCATTGTGTTAAAGTGCAAAATGACAATATTCATACAAAAATTATTTTTTTTATTAAAGTTATAAACAGTAATCCATTACCTGTGCCATATTCTTTATGGCAGTTTAGAGTTTTTGTTACAGAAATATCCCCCTTTAAGGAAGCAATATATTGTACTTTAAGCAAAAACTCAGAATTTAGAGAAGTGGTTAGAAACAAAAAAAATACTTCAGTTTTTTCACATATATTTGAGGATGCATTTTGTAAGCAATCCTGGTGTATACTATAGATGACAGTTTAGACCTGAAATTCTCTCTTCCATCATTAGTAAATGCAGTATCTGAGATTCTGACAGAAGCGCAGGTTGATCTAGCCTCCAACTACCAAACAAGGCAAACTATGTCAAAAGATTCTTTATATATATATATATATATATATATATATATATATATATATAGTCTATGAGTATAATGAGCTGGTAACAGGTCTAAGCTGTGAATAAACACAAATAAATACCACCATTTTCCTGTCTATTCTAAAGCCAGAAACAGTTGAAAGGTTTGACGCATAGAGGCCAGAAACCAAACTGTTTTGTTCGTTAGTCGAAAGTATGACTGCCCCTAAACACTGTTCCCATGTGTGTTGCTGTGTGGCCCAAAAGAGAGCAGAGCTGCATCTCGAATAGTGCTTTTGGGCACGAGTTATCCAGTCCATCCCACAGAAGTGGATTGATCAAATGGCTCTAGGCAGGAAATATGTCTGGGTGCCAAAAAGCAAATGTAATTATTGCCCGGTGGATATTCTGGGTGAAAACTCTACTGTATTCTGTATTTTTGTGTAAATGTAAACAAACAAAATATGAATAAAGTACATGTATCCTAATTTTATTTGTTGACTGGTTTGTCAAAAACTTAAGGTACAGTTTTGGAAGGTTATGCAAGCCTGTGTTTATCAGCGACTATGAGCTATATTCTTATATGTTGATGACATGTTGGTGATCACCCATGTCATCAGAGGAGAACAAAACTGTCATTTTGCATATTTTTGTTGATTATTTTTTCTGTACTAAAATGCATAACCACATTAACCAGTAGGGTTACATTTGGCAAATTCACCACATATTCATACTTTTGTCATGTTGAGACCATGTCTACATTTGTAGATATATGGTTCTATTATAAAAATGAAACTGGCATCCCTTGAAGGACTGCATATTGCCCATGGTCTTGCATGCCAAAGTTTTAAACAAAGATCATGCTTGATCTATTCGTACTCAGAGTATGTGATAAATGACTTCACCACAAAATTTTAGCTGAAATAGTTCACTAACAGACAGGCAGAGTTGACTCCAACAGTTAATGCCAAAGTTTTAAACAAATTTCTCATGCAATCCATTTGTGCTTGGAGTATGTTTCAGGAATGAACATCAGCTACTAGCACACCAAATTCTAGCCATTTTTGTGTTTGCTAATATTCATTACATGTGGCATTTATCTTGGGTCAATTTAAACAATGTCAGTGTCAGGATTCAGACTATACCCAAGTGAGCAGCTCGGCAACAGACAGACGCAGAAACCAGCAGGTAACGGTAAGTGAATTTATTTACAGTGCAATGGAATATTTACAGGGGAGAACCGGAGCCAGGACCTGAGGAGCAGAGAATGAGGAGAGTATGGGATCGGTGAGGAGAGGAACAGCAGGTAATATTCCTTGTAGTAGTTCTTACAGAACAGGGACGAGTCCAGAACACAGAAGAGAGGACGAGATCAATCCTTTACCAGCGGTGGTCCGGTGTAGGTTCCAGAAGGCGGGGTCCAGGTGAGGGGAGTATTTCCCCGAGTGCAGGTAAGGTGACGATTCAGAAAGCGACTGACCAGTCTTGGGATCCAGGAAACAGTAGTAGCAGGAACAGGCAGGTTCAGTTGAGCAGGAGAGTACTTAATTAGACGGCAGGCACTTAAAGGCAGACCAGACTGGTTCCAGACGGACAGGTAATCCTGAACACAGGTTTGGGAATACAAAAAACAAAGACTCAGATTACAACAGAGAGTACACGAAAAAACACAGCTAAGTCTCTCTCAGGCTCTGCACTTTACCGCATGGTAAACAATGCTCCAGCACTGGTCTGGTTTTCACTGCAGCCTTAAATACTCCTCCACTTCTTAACAGCCTGATCAGTCACAGGTGTGAGAGGAGTGGTGATGAGACGTCCGTCACCTGCCCAGGAGACACCCACCAGGAAGCACTCACACACACACACAACCACCAATCACCACAGTCAGTTTATTTTTACATCATTATGCAAAGAACAAATGTTGTCCAGCAAAAAGGTTCAGTACAAAAAATAAACAATGAACGTATTTAATACCATTAACATCTCAAAAAATAGAAAAAGATAAAAATAGTAAACTCATTAAAAAAAAAACACTACAGTACAAAAATACTGGTACAAGTTGACAAGCTCTGTTTGATTTTATTGCCAGTAAGTAGAAGTAGGTCTTTAATAGCACCTTAAAGTTTTCTGAGGTCTGAGCAGATCATATCTTATGAACTGCCACATGCACAATTGCATTTTTTATAAATTCACACAATAAAACCATGTAGTCTGAAGTCTCAATCCAAATTAGGAGATCAAAATGTGTTCACAACATGCTTGCTCCAACAATGGGTCTTTTCTACTCGGGAACAAAAATGTTGCCAGATTTTGACCCTTAAATCACACTGAGCTCCAGGGACAGTTTTAGAAAATGCAGCCTCCAATAAAATGTGCCTATTTGATAGGCTGATATAGAAAAATCTATCTTCTTTTGAAAACTGGTAAATAATTTCTCCTGGCTTGTAAATTTGTTTAGCTGTCTCAGATAGCTACAGCCATAAAACTGAAAAAAAAAAAAAAAAATTAAATGTACCGGTAGCTTTTTCATGAGCAAATTCACAAAAGCAATTATACCTGATGAAGTAGATGGCCTTAAAGTACTCCATGTAAACCAGTATCTCACAGTTTAGTACAACCTTGATGATGTTAGCGCTTTGGTGCAACAATTTGCGCAATTGTTATAAAGAAAGATTTTTTTATCATCCCTAAAGGTGAAACAACTTGGGTTTTGTTCCAAAATCCAAGTGGTTAAATGGGTCAGCATAGCAAAGTTTTATTTTATACTGACATATAAGTCACTCTGGTTCCAGCCAATGCTGATCACAACAGAAAAAATACTAGAATAAAACTTATAGAGCTTTCATTGTTTATACACAAACATGGCTACTCAGTTTTGACTTATCTGCTTTATGTTAAAATACATTTTTGACGTTTATGTAACATTTGAGTTCCCAAAGCACATCAGTGTGACAGTACAGTGTATAGAGCCATTGCCTCACAGCTTTAAGAAATCAAAACTGGGTTGGGGCCTTTCTGTGAAGAGTTTGAATGTTCCCCTCTTGTATAGTTTTTTTTTCTGTACAATTTCCTCTCACCCATTAACTGTTGAAGATCAGCTCCAACATCAGCTCTCTGTGACCTTGAACAGGACAAGGATGGTTGAGAAAGAAGAAGAATCACTAAATATTTATCAATGAAAAACACAAATGGCTAATCAGCCAATCACATGGTAGCAACTTATTTCCTTTAGGTATGTAGATGTGGTGTAGACGACTTGCTGAAGTTCAAACCAAGCATCCCAATAGGGGAGAAAAGAGATTTAAATTACTTTGAACATGGCATGGTTGTTGGTGCCGGATGGGCTGGTCTGAGTATTTCAGAAACTGCCGATCAATATATACACCTCATAAAGTTAGCATGTAGGAAAACTGTAATTGTAAAGGTTAAAGTTAGGAAAGAAAATGTAGTGGCTAAAGCTTAAACATAATATAACTGGTTAAAGTCTAACTTAAAAGTCGTGGCTTAGCTTTACATGTCATAAAACAATAGGTGTAAACATTATGCATATGCTCTCAAAAACAAAGTGTTTGTATACCTCTGAAAAACTTCCACACAGCATAATGATAGGTTTTGGAAATGGAAAGATTGCTGTCTTTACTCTTTTGACTCTTTTTGGGCCAAGAAAACAATCTGTGTAACAAGATTTTGGGGAAAATTTAGATGAATATTGTAAACAAGTTACCTGTTCAGTCTGTGAGCTTAAAGAATCTCAGTGCCCATAAGTACATCTTCACTTGGTGAAATGTTCTAATAGGTTATCGTTCAAGGAATGTTTGTGACCTGATTCCTTTGGTATTTAACTGATGGAAAAGCAAGTGAAGTGAGTTCCTATTTTTTTCAAAACTATTTAATAGGTTATTTTAATAGTTTTCTAGCATAAATAAGTATATTTCTGTCTTAGCTGTGACCAGTGGATTTGTCTGTGTACCTGCTAGTATCTTATATTACCACAGAGCAGTCAATAGACTTTCAGTAGGACTGTTTAAACTTAAGCACATAGAAAAACAGGAAATTAATTAATCTTTACAGTTCCATTAAGCACATAGTGGTGATCCTTTTCTTTCTAACTTAGATCTAATCTTTGAAGTTAGTATTTGTGAGAAGTATTTGATGGGGATCCAACAATGTTGACAGAGTACACAGTGTGGTAAATCTTATGTTGAAAGGTTCTTGACCAAGCATCCCATATGCTATCAGTTGACATTGAAGTGTCCTCTGGCACCAAATTTATTCCTACATAAAAAGGAGTAGTCTTTATACAACATCTGGTTTTCATATGTGTGGCTAAGGATTCAAACTGCAGCAAGATAATGAGCAAGCAACACAGATGGAGTTCTGACTGTCATGGACTATGGACTGTCCTCCACAATAAATTGATCTTGTCCCATTGAACCCACACTTGAGCTCTAGCAAGATGTCAGCTTATGCTGGAATATAATGAATTATGTAGATTTGTCCATGTGGGCAGCTGCAAATTTCAGTCAAGGTGTCACATTTGAAGCAGGGGTTTCTTTCTAGGAGGGCCCCTTCTCAGTCCATGATGATGTAAAACCGGCTTCTTTGTGGACAGGGACTCTGGTTTTCCAGCAATTCATGGAAGGCTTGAGCCTTGGTGGTTCCAGGGTTGTTCCTGAACAACCTATCCAATTTCCTTTCATCTGAGGGTGAAATATGAGTATTCCTTAGTTCAATTAGTGCTAGTGCTGCAAAACAAATCATTTTCATTCTGGCAAAAAAAAAAAAAAAAAAAAAATACCTGTTGCAGTCAATCATTATAGGAAATTGATATGTTTTGGTCTTGTCAAGTTAAAAAAAACATTCTAATACCTTTAGCACCACTTATTAAAACATATTAATATGTGTATGCATATATTTGAACCTGTATGCACAATTTTGACCCTGTGTTGGTTGATAAATAGCCACAATAAATGTAAATTTCTGCAACGAGATCTTGTTTTTAAAAATTACTAAAGCTGTATGTTTTTTTTTTTTCCATCCTGGAAAAAAGAATGGTTCAAATAAATTGTTAAATGCCCAAAACTAATATGACAATTCTGACCCCAACTGTATAGCTGATTCATCTAATCTGTAATGTGTCATGTCAATGTGGCATATTATTCTGACAAAATTATTTGCACTGAGGAAATGTTTTACTTAGTCCTGTTTAACACTATCAGCAACAACCCCCAGTGTCAGACATTTGAGGCTTTGGTAAATGTTATTCTAACAGTTTGCACCCTATCAATCATGCTTCATCAGATAAAACTTTAAAGAGAATGGCTCCAGCTTGGTTTACTTAATGTTTGGAATTTTCTATTGAATTGGTGCATCAGTTGTTTTGTGGAAGCTGTGGGAGTACACATAGGGTTTACTTTGGCTTCACTAACAGGAAACAACGGGGAAGGCGGTTGCATCTCCATTGCTCGCTGACACGTTACAGTAAAAAGTGCTATTCTAGCTCTGCGAATAGACATCTCACAGCATGACTTAAAGAAGGGTGGGAAAGGTGAAACGAACAAGTCATCTGATCACCGCTGGACGCATCTATCCAGAAAATGTGGCAGAGCTGTTTCCCATCAGCTAACACTACTGTAGCTAGGCTGTGGATGATGAACGAAATAACGCAACCGTCGAACTGCTTCCCATAGAAAACCTACGTGGTATGTAATTACCTGCAGAAGGTTTTTGTCAAGCAACACACAGACATGTGCAGACAGTTAGCAGTGCTAAGGGAAATTTATTGCTGCATTTGAATGCAGTCAGGGGGAAAGTGAGCGAAGAAGGAAGAAGAACAAATGCAAACAGGGGAATCACCTGGTGCTAAAGTCTTGGATCAAAACACCTGAGGCAGAGCCTCTGAAGGCTGATCCGTCACACTGGGGCCCAATGGCTGTGGTCTTTGCTCTCCGCCCTTTACTCGTACCCAGGCACTTAGATATTTTCTCTTCCCCATCTGCCATCTCACCGTGACAAAACTCACCCATGTGACCCAAGATGCCATGAAATCAGACTTCTGTGAAAATGCTTTCCACTGAGTTGATTGCCAGTTACAAACTTTTACTTTGTACTATTAGTTAGTCACGCATGGTTATCATCACACTGTTTTCTTTATTGGTCCCTCTGCAGCTATTTAGTGTCTGTCAGTCATTTACTACATTGAAAGCACAAGAAAGAAAAGGCAAAGTTTAACATTCCAGGAAGTTTTCTCCTAAGTAATTTACCAGTTTCTTCAAAAGTTTATGTACTGTATATTCCGGTCTATAAGGCGCACTTAAAAGCCTTCAATTTTCTCAAAAAACAACAGTGCGCCTTATAACCCAGAGCACCTTATATAAGTAAGAAGTCGTAATGTTTTAGCACGACTTTGATAAACTACAAAGCCGCACCGCTTGCAGCATTAGGCCCCCACAAGCTCAAGCGTACTGTGTTTACTCCGTGAGCTGCGTGGATCTGCGGATGGTTAAGACTTCATACTTGAGCGTACATATTACCTAAAATTCTCCCGTGACATCCGTCACCGGATGAGGAGGAAGAGCTCGCTTGCCTGTTAGCTTTAAAAAAAACAAAAGAAAAGAAGGTGTCTTTAGCCCTGTTTCTTCACCACCAGGGCAGCCATCACAGATCTGTCAGTGCTGCACAAAGAGCAGCAGTCATGCTGCGGGCTGGCGCCGATTCTTAGCTGAGAACGGTTGGTGTTGCACACAAAACAGTTCTATGTGAACACCGTTTCTTGCCGGGCAGTTTATTGTGCGACACCGAGTATGCGTATGCAGTCATAAAAATTTATCTTTGCGCAGACATGTCTATGGTTGAGTCGGCCTCAAGTATGCATTGACCTCTGCGGAGTGAATCACACCCAAGTATGTGGGGGCCTTTACATCGGTGCAGTACTCTCCAAAAAGACAGGGGGCTGTTTTGTTTCATTTAATGCACCTTATAGCCCAGTGCGGCCATCCTGCAGAGCCATGATGGCTGTGCTTTGGAGGCACAGGCTGGTCTTGAAGTCCTAGGCAATCTCCCGGATCAGGTGCTGGAAGGGCAGCTTCCGGAGGAGCAGCTTGGTGGACTTCTGGTAGTGGTGTATCTCCCTGAGAGCCACAGTACCAGCCCTGCAGAAGTGAGGCTTCTTCACTCCGCCGGTGGCGGGCAGCTTTGATGGCAAGCTGCTTCCTGGGAGCTTTACCTCTGGTGGATTTACGGGACTTCAGGGTTCTTCACGTTTATCACTTGTTGTTATGGTTAAGCATCATAACAAGATGTCCCAAAGTAAATAGTTTCAGTAAAAAAAATCCTTGTAGCTGCACAGCATCTGATACCAGAGGAAATAATCAATTAAAAAAAGTGATTTACAACTAGAAAAAAGAGGAATTAAATTTTTTTAAAGCACTATCTACTAAAGATTACTTTCTGAGAGTTTCATTCAAATCCTTCTAGTGGTTTATGAGATATTTTACTAACAGTCAGACAGGGTTGATTCCAATATTTAATGGTAAAGTTTTAAAGATCTTATGCAATGTTACAGCTTAGAGTTTGTGTTGTTTTTGACTAAGGTTGATTCCCTGTGGCAGATAGATAATGATAAAAGAAGGGTGACACCTTTTTCATCAACTTACCACATATTTAAGCTCCTGTTAAAGCAGGGGGCACCAGGTCGAATATCAACCAATAACACATTGATTACCTTATAGGAATTCAATCACTGAATTTTTTAATCTATTTAATCTATTCTGAGTCATGGGTCACACTGTCCGTCTGGGTGCTTTGCTGGCTGATCATATCAGGAATGTCACAGGAGAAGACAATATACGGCCAGGACTTCGTGAGGCCTCAGTCAGCATTCATCCGAGGCAACAGGGAGTCAAGGTGAAGTCATCACTGGTCTACTGGAGCAGCTGATGAGGAAGGCGCCGGGTGACAAGGAACCGCTACCACCGGCTTTATCTCTCAAACCTATAAAAGTCAGCCTTCAGGTTGTTGAATCTCTCTTCCTGCTTCCTTTAACTGTTTACACTCTGCTTGGCTTTTCAATTAAACAATTCTAAGAAAAAAAGAAAAAAAAGGTTTTCTTCTTTCAGATTAACTAACAAAAATGGAAGATGAGTGGGAACATCTATACATGACAGGAACGTAAAACAAACTATCTCTGAAGGCTAAAACACGCTGAACACCATCCAGGGTGAAGGCCATTCTGAGTGTTTATAAGCGGTTGATGATACTCTCTCCAAGGCATCTTGGTGCCTTCGGCTGAGATAAACTTTTCTGTCTTGTTTAAAATTTAGAGTTAAAAATGGGTCATCAATTTCTGAAAGATAAAAGTAATAAAGATATGTTAAAACACTAATACAATAATTTCACACAAATAATGATCAATAACCATTTGTCATATTTCAAAGGTTTCACAATCACATAAAGAGATTTGATTCCTGCATAAATCATGTTTTTCATATATGAGTTTAGATGAAGCATTGGTCATCTTTAACTAATTAAGTGTTCATGAATGGTAAACGCGTCAAAACAATCAAGAATCGGTGAGGTCAGGATGAACTTTACACAGACATTGTAGAACAGTAAATTGAGTTCAAAGAAGATGACAAAAAAAATTCTCTACGTGCAACAACCGTCTGAATAAGGTTGACTACAAAAGATAGTTGTAGGTCTACATTTAGTGATGGTTCTCCAAGAGTTTCATTAAAATTCATCCAGTAGTTTTTTAGGTATTTTGCTCACAGACAGACCAATAAACACACAGCCACATACAGAGGCAAAATATTATCATCATAAAAAAGAATCTTCAGGCCAATCAAAACAAAGCAGGTGGATGATGTTTGTATCAAACCCTAAACTGGGAAACCACAGAGCAATTGCAGTGCAAACATATTTTAAAACTGCACATTTAAGAGAAATTCACAGTAAAATTATTTTTAAAAAGGTCACACTGATCTTAGAATCTGTATCTTTATTGGCCTGAACATATTCCATTTAATTTGTTAAAACTTTACAGGAGTTTTCCTCTCTGAACTGTCATCTCAATTCCGTCTAATTTGGCGCTGAGCATCAAGAGAGACTTCTGGAATATTTGGTTACTCTTTGTGGACTCCTGTGGCTCGGTCCACTATCAGAAGGTCAGTGATTGGACCTCAAACCTCTCTGCTCTGCGTCTCCACACATCCTGAGGTTAGATAAGAAACCCTAGTCATCTCCAGTGAGTCATTTTTGCAAGTGAGTGTGAATGACAGAAAATATGCCGTGAATGATTGTGTCTTGTGCTGGGCTGTGGAACACTATGAGCTGTCAGTAACAACACATTTCTGTTACACGCTACAGCCCGCCAGGACTTGACATTATTCTAATCTTAACAATAGGTAAGAGAACTTGGAGCATGATAACATAACACTTTGTTTAAATTCCAGACTTCATTCTTAAGTTGCATTTGACTCAATAAAAAGTTAAAATGCTGTTCTTTCTAGCTCCTCTACATTATACATGTTGATACTGCTGAGTTTTACAAGGCCTGGAAGTTTTGCCCTTCTTTGTAGCATGGTGTTTTCTTATTCGTGTTTTTGCATACGTGTCTTTTTAAAATAAAAACAGATACTCCAACTTTGAAGTCTGGGGATTCTGACTAAGTGTGTAACTATCATTTTGCAGTTTTACAGTTAAGTTTGTTACAAGTTTGTAATTATTTTATATTTTTTTAAAAATAGATAACAGAGTGTTAAAGTGTGTCAAATTTCCAAAATGGGTGTTCCACAAGGTTTAATTTCAGGACGCCTGCTTTCTTGCTTGTACATTAATGATTTGCCTGAAAGCTGTAAAGATGTGCTGTCAAATGCATGCAGATGATGCTCTGCTTAGGGTTGACAATTGTCCTTTAAGATAAGAAATTGTACAGCCCCCCTGCTTTCGGAACTTCTTTTTTACATACTCCTCCAAACATTTTTGGAACTATGGATCTGGTCAGCTGGTCTCTCAACGCAATTGATCAAATTTTCTCCACGGGAAGACTGACCAAAGGAGAGGCAGCTTGCCCTGAGAAGACATTCTTCGCTGGATACACATTGGATTCCTGGAAACGTTGG
>NC_051440.1:3076586-3090318 GCF_001649575.2 Kryptolebias marmoratus
GCTGTATAGCGGGCCTGGGGTACTTTTAGATAGTTCGGTACCGTTAGTTTTAGTTTTAGCTTAGTTTAGTTCTGTACATTTAGTCATGCTTAGATCTGTTTAGTTTTACCATTTAGAAATTCGGTACTGTTTAGTTTAGCTTTCTCTTCCTGTAAACTTAGTTTAGTTCTGTACATTTAGTTCTGTTTGGTTTAGCTTAGCTTATTTAGACAATTAGTTATCATTGTATCGTGTACCTGTCTGTAATTTTGTTCATTATCATGTTCTGTAACTTTGTCTGTAATTTTGTTCTTGTGTTGTAAAGCACTTTGAGCCGCCTTGTGCTGAAAAGTGCTATATAAATAAATGTACCTACCTACCTACCATATTTGAAACTAAAAAGACCTATTTATCATTAAGTTGATAAGAAACACACTTAAATCCTTTTTTTAGGAGTCAGTGCAATTCTGTTTATAAATAATAAATAAAACTGGTGAAATAGTGGATTTTGTCAAATCAGAGAAGAGTCATAGTTTCTTTTTTTGTTTGTTTGTTTTTGCAGTTAGAGATGTCGAACCCAGAAATATGCTTTGGTTAACTGAAGCTACCGAGAAGTGTGTTGTTTAAGCTGCTTTTTGTCTTTAAAACAACTTTTTTTTCTTTCAAAATCACAGAAAATTCCAAACACAAACAAGAGAAATTGCATTTTCTTCAAACAATATGTAAATGTTGAGCGCTGAATAACTTTGCTGATATTTGCAGAAAAACCTGAAATGAACTTTAATGCTTTAAAGGTGCAGAATACTAGCTAAAAGCTAAAAGAAACAGAACATTAGCTAAAAAGATAAAAGAAGCAGAACGCTAGCAAAATGTAACAAAATGCTAGCTGAAAGTAGCAAAAGGCTAGCTAAAAGATCAAATTAGAAGAACTGTAACATGCACATGCATTAATCTTCAGTTGGTGCATTTTCCTTATGATTACACTCTTAGTAGAAAGTGAATCCTACAACTATCTAGACAAAAATGTACTTTCTCCCTCTGCACCATTGATAGTTACCAACCCTAGCTATCATATATGTCAGTGGTTCCCAATCATGGTCCTCGAGGAACACTATCCTGCATGTTTTTGTTGTTTCCCTGCTTTAACACATCTAAAATTAATGAGTGACTGATTCATAGGATTCTGTAGACATTGAAGACCTGCTGAAAAGCAGGGAAACAATGAAAACGTGCAGGATAGTGTTCTTTGAGGACCGGGGTCAGGAACCATTGATATATGTAACTACTAAAATTTCACAAAAGGCTGCAGAATTACTGAAAATACAAATGGAAGTAGTTATTTTGTCTCCGTCTTAAACTGCTTTAATGTGTTATACAATCAGACATATTTCCTGTAATGATTTTACCATTAATATTAATCAGGAGGAAATTTAAAAAGTAGATGAATTGAAAGATCTGTGTGTGTTGGATAATCATATTAGGAAAATGTTAAAAAAAACATTAAAACTAAACGCAACTACTTTTGTCCCCTAAGAACAGTTTCTGTCATACAAACTCTGTTAAATCTGCATGCTATGTCTCTGTCACACCTTTCCTGCTTGGTAACTGAGGTCAAGCAACTCAATACAAGCAAACCACTGTACAAAAAAGATTGGAGATTTTAAATCCTTATTTTCATCGAAACATTCAACAATGAATCACACTTCCCTAATCGCTGCCATCTGAGGTAGTTGATAGAGATTTTGATTGTGAACACTGTCAGGAATGCAAACAAGGAAGCAAAAACCAAAAAAAAAAAAAAAAATATGGAGAGAAAAAAAAGGCTGAAAATGGTACAGGTGTGTCAGGTGTTTGGAATTCATGCAACACAAAAACAACAAAGACTATAAAAAAACAACATGAATGTTCAGCCAAATTTCTTCCAAGATAAAACAGCTAACATTCCAAGAGCCTTTTGAGCTGCATATTCTGAGATTGTGCAATACAAGTTTAAAGGGATAGTCCAGCCATCACTGATGTAATGTTTTGCCAAGCAGTCATCAATAATTAGTATCTTATCAAAGAGGCATCTCTCTTTGAGAGCTGTTGGGGCAGCTGATTAGTCAAAACCCTGAGGATTTGGGACTCCATGGCTTCATGTGTGACCACTTCTGTTCAGGAACCGAAAAAAACGATGGTCCCAGTGAAAGTTGTTCTCCCACTTTCAAAAACACGGCCTCGAGGACTCTCTCCTGACGCCAGTTTTCATAACCTTGCTGGTTTCTACCTCACGGCCAGGAGCTTCCACTTTCCCATCCTTTCCCTCAGACAACTTCCAGCTGCACAAACCACCGAAACCAAAATGGAGCGTTTAGTACCCAGACCTTTTTTTGTTTTTGTGACTGCACGCCAGCTGAACTTGGACAATAGTATGTGTGAGTTTGGTGTGAGTGCACTTGATGGATCAGTCCCTTATGCACTTATGAATGCAGCTTGGAAGCATGTTCAAAAAGGGGCTTGTTTTTTATTTGTGAAAAATATGTTTTCAGTTGTGCTTTGTCTTGGGCGAAGACTAATATCATCCAATGTTTCTCCATCAGTTCTGGCTCAGATAACAGCTCTGAAAAAATAATTGAGAGCAAACGACTCTGTTAGACAAACAGCAGTTCAAGTGGAGTCACTTCGGAAAAGAGATTTAACCGGAGATCTGGTCCAGAAACAACAATTCGTGCAAGTGGTAGCAACAGCCTGAAAGCCTTCGCAGCCAAAACTTTGAGCTCTACTAAGAGACAACGTCACACAACTCTGGACAAACTCGAGTATTAATGTGCCGCTGGAAATTTCACGTGCAATAAGCAGTGTTTCATATTTAAAACATGTGGCTCTTTTGTTGTTTTTCTTTTCAGTTGTTAAATCTGTGGGAAAATAATCCATCAAAACAAGTTACTACGATTCATAAACTGGTAGCAAAATTGAATCTGAATTGTAGCGTTGAATTAACTTGAAGGTTTTACTTACGGACCCGGATTTTGCCTCCCAAAATACAACAACAAAAAGCAAAACCAAACAAACAAAAAGACAACAACAACAAAAAAAATAACCAAAAGGTGGATTTGTTTGGTCAAAACTAATATCCATCTTTTTTTCTGTTTATAGAAGAAACTAACACATCAGAGAACTAGTTAGTGTCAAACAAATTTAAAAATGATGTAGTTTTCTGTATTTATATTTTTTTATCTGGAAGCAGAAGCGAGGGAAGAGTGCACAAGAGTGCACAATTTGCCATATATGTTTTTTTTAACTACACATTACGCCTCTGAAGAAAAAATCTTAGTAATGTTGTTTTCTCCACGTAGTGACTTAAGACAAGTCATTTGTTTCACTGAGATGTAAGGACACACTTTTTCAGGTTAATAACTTATTTAACTTGCTTTCACAAGATATCTACTTCTTGAGATAATGTATTATCTCGCAGCTAAGAGATATTGACAACTGTTTTCTGGAGATTAGGAGTTAGTTCTCTCATTATTGTGAGATAATGATGCCTTTTTTTCTCTTCAGATAATGAGTTGTATCTATTTATTTATTTGTGCTATGTCTCTTGTGTTAAGTAGAAATCATTTCAAAATCACAGCAAAACAAAAAGACTACAGTCATGGTGGCGACTGAAAATATCCCATTAAAGAACATCCATCTCTGATCAACACCTGATTGTTAAAGATTCTCTCTTAACATATCAACATATAAAACTGGGTGTAGCACAAGAACCAATCGTTTTGCCCCAGAATCATCTTGTTTTTTCGAGAAACAAAGCTTGTTTTCTTCAGATGGTATTTGGTTGCCTTGCGTCACCAAAGCTGTACCTGGCATTATTAATGTTGATGTGAATTTCTCAAGCTCACCAGTTAACTGTTCTGTTATTTTAACCAAGCTATTTTCTTAGTTGAGTAAGGATTTTGTAGAATAGAAACTGCAGTGCACACCTCCAGGTGCAGAATGATTCATTAGAACATTTTTATTGCTCAAATTCTATCAGGGACATAAAACAGCTTGTTTGTCACTGTTACAGCCAGTTACTGATGTATCTGAAATTGTACATAAAGAGCTTTTTACATTTCAAAGTCAAGACAAATGAGAAAAAAAGCACCTTTCCAACAATATTACAATTCAGTCATGCTGAACACTAAGCAGGAGATAAAACATGAATGTTTAAAGGAAAAAATTCACTTGGAGCAAAAGAATTTGTGTTTTTTTTCTGCTGTTGAGAGTTAATTCGTTTTCACATTCTTGCCAACTTTGAGAAATACATCTTTCATTGTGATACTGAGAGCAGATCACCTATCATCCCTGAGTTCACGATATAATTGTTTGGCATTGGTGTGTTTGGACCTTTCAAGCTTGAATCAACATACCTCACATCAACACTTCCCAGAAACTACGAACTGAAGCAATTATTTCAAAGTACAGCTAAACATTAAGTCAGAATTGATGAAGACAATGTGCTCAAATGCTACGTTTTAGTTTATTCTGAGGCTACAATTTAAAAGCTCACACTCAAATCTTCCTGAAAGTTTTTTAAAGGTTTTTCATCCGGAGAGCCTCAGGTGATTGTGGCTCCAGTTCAAAGGGCAAATATTTTTGAGCGTCTGGCAGAAGACAGAATGACGGAGCAGTTGTTGTGACCCGAGTGACTGCATTTTGTAACATTTCTCTCAACAGCCTAAGCTACATGTGTCAGCATGTGTCAAGCAGAGGAATTGGCTGATCTGCCATGCAGATTTTTCCCACATTTGCATCATGAATCACAGTTTTGAGGCTGGTGTGTGGGCGGGAATTTCTTCGATTCAGTCCAGGTATGTTGATCAACAAACAGGAGTGTGTGTGTGTGTGTGTGTGTGTGTGTGTGTGTGTGTGTGTGTGTGTGTGTGTGTGTGTGTGTGGGTGGGTGGGTGTGTGTGTGAGGGGGTAAGGCAGCAGTAATGAAGCCTTAAGCTGGGACTGCGCTACTCCTCATTCTGTTGTCCGGGTGTATACATTAACAACAACCCCCTCAACATTAATCTCATTGTCCACTGTCTTGAATGTATGACAACTCTTTATCGTTATAAACTGTTTTATTGTCCATGTTCCCTCCCACTCAGCTAGGGAGGTTGAGGAGGAGATAGGTAATGAGATAGAAGGTTTGGCTGGGGGGGTGAGACAGTTGGAGACATGGAGAGGATCTGTGCTTGTGTCCAGTTTGCGTTTGTTTATGCAAACAAATCATCCGCCTCTTGTCGCCGTTGCAGACTGAGTTCTGCTGATGGAAGGCAGACTGGTTGCACACTCTGTATCGCCATAAACTGTCTTTATTGTACATGTTCCCTCCCACTTAGTGCGAGTGGGTGTGTGGGAATCAGTACAGGACCCTAGTCACAGTTCAGGAGCTCTAAGGTTACTAATAGTCCACACTAATAGACTTGTGATCCACATCTTGCCCTTTATGGCACTCTTCCCTGCGGCCAGAGCAGAATGCCTCCTCCTCCCCCTTCAGGGTGGAGAGCATGGGCCTGGCCAGCCCCGTCCCAGGAGGACGTAACAGGAGGCTTATCGGAGTGCAGGCTTGTTCTGTAATACTCCTGTGAAAGGTCTTTCAGGCCGCCTCCCAATATTGATTTTTCTGGGCAGGAGGGAAATTGAGAAGGCCCCCCTCAGAAGCACTGGAGCTGGGGAGGTTAAGGAGGAGACAGGTAGCGAGATAGAAGTTTAGGACAGTCGGAGACACAGAGAGGATCTGTGCTTGTTCACACACTCGGGCATCATTGCGTGACCAGTTTGTGTTTGTTTATGCAAACAAATCATCCGCCTCTTGTCGCCGTTGCAGATTAAGTTCTGCTGATGGAAGACAGACTGGTTGCACGCCTAAATCTATAATTACTGCCATGCTCTACAGCTACTGTCAGAGTTATTATCACAAACAGGTCAACAGTAATACCAGCTGAAACGGTATGATTCTGTTCTTTCTTGAGGCTTGTTCTTCTCCATCCCTCGCCGTCCACAAGTGTGCTTCCTGACGTTTAAACTGGTGTCCTGAAATGGTCTCCTACTTTTCAGATAAACATACAGAAAGCTGAATATTTCACTCAGCCAATTCTTCTTACTCAAAACATTTGGTCTGAAGGAGGAAAAAGATAAACGACCAAAACAAAGAAGGAAAGATATGCATAGAGAATAGAGAATTAACATTGTTTTCACAAAAACAAACATGCATGTCATTCCTCTGAATACAAAAACAATATTTTTCAGTGTCACTGGGTTCTTTCTTAGCTGAAAGAACCTGACAATTGATGAGGAATCACAGTTCTTGAATTTAAAACACATCAATTAAGTGATTCTGTCAGCACAGTTGGCTTGTTTTCCATTTTTGATCTAGTATTTTTATCCCTGAGTCACACGTCTTTGACCATGTGGAGTAGGCACAAAGGTGAGGCAACAACAAGCACAACATTTTATTTTATTTTGTGATTATCTGGACATGATGAAACATGTTTCAGCTGAAACTAGTCTTGTAACATGATACAATCAGTGTTTTCAGTTAACTGCGCCAAACCACCACATTTGCAAATGATCCCAACATTTTATTTTTTAAAGGAAGACTGGTCATTTTGATTTGTTCTCTTATAAAGCTTTCATCATGAAAACCTTTATCTTTAATGAAATGTCACCCTTTACTGACAGCCAGATCAAAAACTGTCAAGCAAATAGTCCAAAAATATCAGGAAAGCTGTTCAGAAAGCCTAACATGGAGGTTCTTCTTGTCTTTTCTTTTAATTTGTACCCGTGCAAGGTTGTACTTTTGCAGCTTTGATCACCACATACCCATACTTTCATTAGTTTGAATTTGCCACAATAATAATTGCCCCTAATAGAGCATATGTACTGTATGCATTACGTAGTGTTCTCTGATTGGTTTATCGCAGCCAGCGTACGTACTGGTACTGTACACATTATCGTACGTCCCTGTGTCAGGGACAGATTTTGGAATTCAGTGCACACATAAGGCGCACCGCTGATTTTTGAGAAAATTTAAGGCTTTTGGGTGCGCCTTATAGACCGGAAAATACGGTACTCATCTTTACGCTCACCCCAGCCAGCTTTGCGCCCAGCTTGCCAGGCACCTTGATGTAGCAGATTTAATCTACTCTAGTATGTAGACCAATTTATTCATGTTATTATCACCTCTGACGTGGTTAGGCCTGGGCTTTTGGGGTTGTAGCCGTAGCTTAAGACACAAGTTCCATTCAAATCATAAATAAGGCTCCTTAAACAACATCCCAATTTATTATGTTTGCCTAAAAACACAAGCAGGCTAGGTTGTACTTTCTCTGTATTTCACACAAGCGGCATCTGCTTCAGTACACTTGCACTGTTGAGAAACTGAGCCTGGCCGTCCATATTTTACACACCCCAACTAAGTGATTACCTGTGCCCCAATATAAGGGATTTGAAATAAAGGACAGAGTGATGCTGTGAAGGTTCACTGGGTGCTAGTGCTTATAGTGATATGTGAATAAAATAAATAATAACTGTTAAGTAACTGTTTTGAACCATTAAGGTACGACTACTTCATACAAAATGGCAACCTCTAAGTACAAGGTGGGGG
Organism: Kryptolebias marmoratus; assembly: GCF_001649575.2. NCBI lineage: Eukaryota > Metazoa > Chordata > Actinopteri > Cyprinodontiformes > Rivulidae > Kryptolebias > Kryptolebias marmoratus. The sequence continues at coordinate 3,084,187 of NC_051440.1, forward strand.
TATATTTTGGCAAAGGTACAAATTGATCAAGAGGAATAATATCCACTACCCCACACAGTTATGTAGTACTTTAAAATGTAAAAGTCAGTGGTGATGTGTAGGCACACATGGCAGTTGATTAGTAGTAAATAGTAATAGTAACAATACTTATTTGTGAATGAAAACTGGATTCCCTCTCTTCCCAACTCTTCTTGTAGCTGCCATTCCTGCTGTTTAGCAGTACTGTTTTCTTATTACCAGCACCTACTGTTAAGGAGAACTGCCGTAATGTCGGTTGTTACAGTCCCTGACCTGCAGTAAGGGGAGCTCTCTCCATGAGAGACATGTTTTCTTACCTTTTCCTCTGTGTTTCAGGTTTACCTGGCTGCCACAGGTGTGGGGTGTTACAGCTCGTCAGCTGCTCCATAAAGAGCTTCACCTCAGATGTGCCGGGGCCCCTTTCTTTTTCCTCTGGGGCCTTGATCTGGTGTAACCTTGTCCATGTGGCGTATTTTGGAAGGAACTGTACAGTGGTTCTGGCAACTTGCTACTGGATTACTACTGGATTAAAGTTTGTGTTTTTCTCTTCTCACAGTGGAACCTGATAGGGATTCTCTGCCATTTTTCTTCCAACCTTTTTTCTCCTGTTTTGTGGTCAGGCAGGGAGTTTAGCCCTTGTACTTTTGCGTTTGCCTTTAGCCAGAGAGATTTTGTTTTCATATTTAGAAGGGTGTTTTGTTTGTTATTTTGGCCTTGGAGACCCTGAAGCTTGAAGCTCCACTGTGATGTGAGATCTTATGTTTTCGCCGTGTTAGACTTTTCCAGTTGTAGAATAAATGATACCTTGTCTGTGGACATCAACTGTATGAGGCTCATTTGTTTGATGTGTTACACCCCAGTGCCATGACCAGAGTCCATTGAGAGGGTTGTAACACGGTAAAACAGCAGCTCTGAAAATGTGCTTCATTTATGGACAATAACTAAAGTCTAGACATTCAAGGTGAATCCAGTAGTTAAACCCAAAAGTGGATCAGCATCCTCAACAACTGGTCCCAGTACAAGTTTTTAAAACAAACAGGACTTTGTCATGATATAAGAAAAATACACCTCAGATGAACTTTTCAGGTGTTGACTCTCGTTAATTCATGAAGTTTTCACCTTGTTGTTGTGTGTTTAATTGTTCATTTTTTCTAATACTATTGTTGTTTCATTTTTAAAACAAAGGTCATGTAACAACATAATGGTGTGTGAGGGAATAGGTTGGCCTTAAAGCCTTAGATTCCTACTGTGCATGGCAGCTCCCATAAACTGGGTCCTGACAGCTGCAGTTCCCAACAATGGGAGAAGGCAGGAGCATGACATTAGTATTCTTAGTATAGTTGATGGCTTTACTATGATCATGTGGACCAATTAATTTTCAGAGGAAAATATAATAATATTATTTTAATAATTTCATGTAAAAATTGCAATTTGGTGCTTAGCAGCTGTATAACAGGAATGTTAATCTAAATGTTAAAGGTCCAGGCTGGTCCACAGAGGTGATCGGGCATTTTCAGTTGTAGCTCCTAAACTGTGGAATCAGCCACCCCTTCATATTAGACAGGCTTCAACTCTTGGTGTAATAAATTGAATTGAATTGAATTGAAATGATATTGTATTTTGTATAATGTTTGTATTGAATGTTTATGTGAGCAGCACTTGGGCCAACTACAGTTGTTTTTAAATGTGCTATATAAATTTGATTTGATTTGAAACTGCACAGCTGGACACCTCATAGGTCAAGGGTGATCACTGTTGATTTCAAGGTGATGGGGTCATAGGTCAAGGACACAGATGACCTGGAACTCTAACTATTCAACCATGTAACGGAGGAAAATCAAACTGCTATTGGATGCCTCTTAAGTCAAGGGTGATCATACTTGATTTCAAGGTCATGGGGGTCAAAGGTCAACACAACAGCTGACCTAGTGCTCTAACTGTGTAACAGTGTAATGCAGGAATGTCAGACTGCACAACTGGACACCTCATGGGTCAAAGATGATGCCTGATGATTTCAAAGTTCATGGGGTAAAAGGTCAAGGTCACAGGTAACCCCTTTGCTTCCTTCGTCAAGGAAGTTCTGTTTTCGGTTGTGTTCATCGGTTTGTTTGTCTGTCTGTTAGCAAAGATCAGGTAAAAACTAATCTTCTGGAAATGTTGGAGTTGTTACAAAAAACAATGGATTAAATGTATTGTATTTAAAAAAAAAACTAAAATGTGTTCATTTTAGTTTTTCTGTTTTTAACCTTGTCTTGGAAATGTAACTGTTTAGTCGGCAGGGAGAATGAGAGATGATCCAAAGAACTGTCCACCTGTGTCAGGAGGCTGACTGGGAAAAGGAGAAGCCATGGTGTACAAGTGAATTGGACAGACAAGGGAGCCTTTGGAAGCCTTGTTCAGCGTCACCTCGCTGGAGAGCGAGAGTGCGCTACAACTCCAGCCCCTGTCATCTGATCTAAGGTTATCCCTTCACACAGTGTGACTCAGTGGCTCTTGAATGCTGCTTTCAAGCCTCTTCAGTTGTACTTGAGGATGAATCACTTAACTTCAGCCTTTTATTTCTGGAGAGGATCTCATTTCTTTGCTGTCCTGTTTCCTCTCCAAAGGGAACATTGGTCAGCACCTTGCCCCAGAGGAAAACTGCTGTAGGTTTGATCAGACCGTCTAGTGTACTGTTATTATAATTAGAAATGGAAAAATTAACCACATAAAAGCTGCCATGCCATTGTACAATATGTTGTGAGCTGACTTTGTTTCCATAAGTCCTTTGTAACATCATCATAAGGTGTTTTGTCTGAAAAGTGCCCTTTTCTAAATTTATAAGTAAATTACAAACTCTAATTTGTTAAAGTAATTACATAGCACTGCCAAAACCAAATGTCTCTCCCGAGACTCTTTATTTGCAAAGCAATTACAATAGAAGTTGGATGGGTGTTGCCATCATATCTAGACTTGAATAACATGCCGCTTCCCTATTCAGTCGCTCTTTTAACTGATTTCAAAAGAGAAACATGATAGCGTTGAAAGCTAGATTACAAAAAGCTAAACAAAACCTATCTTGCTCTTTTAGTATTATGACATGAAAGATGTCTGTTGTATTTATAATGTAGGACAGAAAATATGTAGGGAATACCAATGATAAAGCAATTGTTTGAAATGTTGCTTTATAGTAAGTACACATTAATCCCATTCTCATTAACTGATGTGAAATGACTAAAATAGGCCAAATGAAGTCTTAGCTATGACACACATGGTTGTCATAAATACAATAATATTCGTTAACTAGCAACAAAACAAACAAAAGAAAATCATTGATATTGACCACATAGAAGAGATAAAAAAAAACATTTTTAGGAATTTTTTGAATGATTTGACTTTGTTGTTTTTATTCTTGGCCATGTTTATTTTCTACAAACAACAACAACAACAAAAACTATCAGCGTCATCAGGCAATCAGTTGTGTTCATAAGACATATGGCATTGTGGTAATCAATCTCAGTTTTAAAGCAAACCCTTACAGAAAAACACATTCATTTCACGTTTGAAAAATCTTTACTTGTAAAAACACGTTAACCCTCCTGAATCCTTCAAAAAAGAGAGAGATGAAAAGAGGTAGAGAAGCCCTTGTAACTTCAAGTCAATTTGATCCAAAGACTGGTGAAAGGGTTAAATTACCATGCAAACTCGGAGAGTGCAAACAGTAGGGTCCATTGAACTCTTGTATGATCTGGATCCTGATCCTGATCACCACTGAAATTTAATCCCTTGTTTTTTTGTGACAACCCAAACATTTCCTGAAAATTTCATCAAAACCTGTTTATTACATTTTTAAGTGATCTTTTTAAGAGACATATGAAGAAACAATCAAAACCAACCAGCACCACCAAAAAAAAAAATCTCTTTGGTGAAAGTAAATATCTGGAACCAAAAACACATAAACTATATATGTGAATCACATTTGCATTTTTACATGTAAAAATATGGTAAATTAGCATGTATAACGCAAATGTTTCCTGGGTGAATTTGGAAAAAAAATCACATGAACGTCAAATGTGAAAAATCACATTTTTCTCACGGTTCTTGTTATTTTGGAACATTTTCAATATGTTCTTGGGATCACATGTTTTCCCACATATGAAACACATTAAATTCATGTAGATTTTATATAAGACAAGGCAAAAAAACACCCCTAATCAACCTAACAAAAGCACAATAAAGCCTCCATTTGGTCTGATTTGACCAATGATTTTACAGAACCACACTTACTGCCCTTACAGTGTTTGTACAGTTACTGGGCATTTGAGTATTCTATTCTTATTATAATATTCTTATTATAAACAATCTTTTTGCTGTCACCTCTAAGCAAAAAGGTTGTGGGTTCAAAACTCAGCTGGAGTCTTTCTGTGTGGTGTTTATTGTTCTCTCCATACATGCAGGGGCTTTCTCCAGAAACTCCAAGAGACTAAAAACATGCATGTTAGGTTAAATTGTCACTAGGTGTGTGAGGGTATAAATGGTTAGTCTGTCTAGATTGTCTCTCTCTAGCAACCTGTCATCCAAAGACTGCTGGCGGTTGGTACCAGCTTCCCACAACCCTGCACAAAAAAGCAGGTAAGGAAAATTGACATTTTAAAACTCAGTACCTTATTTTATATTTATGTGAGCATATGTGAAAGCAATTACATTTTATCTGCTGAGGCCCAAAAAGTATTTATGGTAATCAAGTTTAAGTAAACTTTTTACATTTTAGATAAAACTACAGTCAATGTTTTTAGTCAATTGTGCTTTACTGTTAAAAGTTGAAGTAGCTTTGGTTCACAACCAACAAAGGATTTTATATCATCTCTGGTCTGGGAACAACCTGGGATCCCCCAGGAGAAGCTGGAGAGTGTTGCTGGGGAGAAGGATGCCTGGGTTTCCCTCCTGGACCTGTTGCCCTCCTGACCCAACCACGGATAAGAGGCAGAAAATGGATGTATGGACAAAAAAACGTTTCCATATGGGAACCCTTAGGTTATACAGATTTTTGTATTAAGCAGGGGTGTGACTGACATTAATATCCCCTACTATTAGGGCTTTCTTTAGACTTAGAGGATAGGACAGAGGAGAACTAAACACATTCTCAGCCTTGTCTGGTAGATTTTTGACAATGGCCTTCTTTCATTGAGTAAAATGATTGGTTTGTGGGTGTTGAATTTTGGTATATCCCATTGAGATTTCAGAGGTTTTTTTAGAATATGTCACAACATATTCTAATTCACAACAAACAGTCTTGATCTAAAAAGACAGCTGACTTTGTGTTGTTTCCTTGAAAGTATTCTGCTTTTTCCTCCAAGTAATGCAATAACACGGATAACTGAAAATACCTATAGTCCATTTATCTCCAGGTTTAAACTTTCAGAAAGGTTGGGATCACACTTGCTTTTTCTGGCTATAGACATACACACTAGCACAAACAGGCTAATCAAAAGAAATGGACTGTATCCCTACTAAATGGGCCTTACTAGTTGATATTACACCAATAAAAGTTTTTCACATTAGCCAGGCTGCTCCTGCTAATAAGTGCATATCATTTGCATCAATGCTAGATTAAATAGAACATAAGATGGACGAGCTAGATAATTTGGTGAGGTCATGTAAAATAAGTTGAAGCGTGTTACAGAAGGGACTGGAAACCTGTCCAGGATGTACCCCACCTCTCACACAGTGACTGCTGGAGATAGGCACCAGCTGCCCCGTGACCTGGAAAGGAAAAGCAGGTAAAAGAAAATGGATGGATGTTACAGATGGTAGACATTTGCCTTTAAACATGTGGTAAACAGATGGAAGAATTTTAATGCAAGCCATTATCTTTTCCTGTATCAACCCCGTTTGGTGCCCAAACTGACAGTCATGAGAAAGAATAAAAATCATTTTTCTATTTTAAGAATAAAACAGAACATAACCTTTAATTGTTACTAGTTCAGGGTCAGCAAGCATGGGTCCAAAGCGCTGCTGTATTCCTCCTTGAAGGGCATCGATCAGTGGCTGGCAGAACTTAGAGGAGAGTCGTAGACGGTCAAGCTTCACTGTCAGGAGGGTTATGGTGGGCACCAGCCATCCCATATGGACATT
>NC_051440.1:3093069-3098417 GCF_001649575.2 Kryptolebias marmoratus
TATTGAACAAATAAAAAACCTGCAACGTGACGTGAATTTACTTTTTACTTCAACACATTATAAAAATGTAGTGTAGTAGAAAGTACAGATACTTACTGTAAAATGTAGCGAAGTAAAAGTCGAAAGTACCCAAGTTTAAAAATACTTAAGTAAAGTACAGATACATGAAAAACGTACTTAAGTACAGTAACGAAGTACTTGTACTTCGTTACATCCCACCACTGCTTGTCTGCAATGATTATGTTTATAGTTTCTGTTAAAACTGACAAACAGAAGAAAATCCAAAGCTTTTCAGGCAGCTTTTTTAAACAAAACTTTTCATCCTAATGAGTTATTTGTCACCACAAGCTCAAACCCCCAGCCCCAATGCTAAAGGGGTACGCTTTGTTTTGTGGCAGCACTGGCTCTGGCATGGTCCCAGTTACTGAAAGTCACAGAAAACAGAATCTGCTACCAGTTCCTTATGCCAGACGCCACAGAATATTCAGAATCCAATGAGTTGAAGCAGTTTGATACAGTGTTCTGTAAGATGTTTTGATGTTGTGGCTCTGTGTAATACTGGAGCAGAAAATTAATAAGCACATAAAACATTTAGGGATTTTCAAGCTTTTACCATGGCTAAAGTTAAATACAAATATTTCTACAATTAGAGAGGAGCTTTGGGAAACTTGTAGTCAAAGTCAGAGTTCCGAGCCAGGAATCTGTGCTCCCTAATAAAAATATCTGAATGCTTTTCTACCGTTGGCCAAAAAGCACAAAACGATCCTTCGGAATTTTGGAACAATACTCTATAGAACAATAAATCAAAAACGGGCAACCGAAGTCAATCCATCAAAGAATTCCACAAACACGAGTTCAGACAAGTTGGGAGTTGGATCCCTGTGAGACTGATCAAACATCATGACCTCTGAGAGCTCTGGAGCATGGGACGAAAGATAAATGTGTCTTCGTAGCACCGGCTCTGCGATACAGACTTATAGAAGCATCACAAAAGGAACCAGTTTGCCAGTGAATGAGATAATAAGTGAAAACATAAAAAACAAAGCAAAACATGAATGAATGAATGTCTCTCACCCAGCACCTTTCATGCCAGATTTTTAGACTAAGATTGTCTTAAATTGAGAAGTGACAGAGCTGTAGCTGTTATGCGTGATCTCATGCAATATCACATGATGTCATGCTCAGAGTATCTGTTGGAAATTAATTTTAGGTAGTACCACAGCACGTTTTAGCTCAATATCTGTAAAATTTGCTGAGTTATAGTCATTTTTGCATTGACTAATATCAGTTAGCAGTGGTGACCATCTTGAATTAAACTGACTCCAAATGGTAATCAGTTGTTGATGTACATCCAATTGTTAATTTCTAAAAGTTTCATTAAAATCTGTCCTGTGGTCCAAGGGATATTTTGATAACAGGCAGAACTGACTCCAAATACTGTAGTTAATCTATGTCAGAGCTCCCCAGCCCTAGTCCTTGTGACCCACTGTCCTACATGTTTTAAATGTTTCCCTGCTCTAAAACACCTGATTCAAAAAATTGAATTATCTACTCTAAATGTCATCAGGTTCTGTAGAAGCCTGTCAATGACTCATTCATTTCAGTCAGGTGTGTTGAAGCAGGGAAACAGTTAAAACATGCAGGACAGTGGGCCACGGCAACCACGCTTGAGGCCTTCTGATGTAGGTAACAATAAAATCTTAAACAAAGATTGTACCCAGTCTGTTAGCACTTAGCTTTGAGAATCAGTCTCAGCTACTATTACAATAAATTTTCTGTCAATATCTGTAAAATTGACAGGGTTACTGACATTTTTTATGTTTTTCAAGGTCTGTTGGCTGTGGCAGCCATCTTGAATCCGGTTGACTCCAAAATGAATCGGTTGTAAATGTACACATGCAAAAGCTTTGTTATTTTCCTTTCTCATTTCAGTGGCAGGCAATAAAAGTTAGAATTTACATTACAATAGTGTTTAAAATTTCACTGCAGTGGTTTGCTGCAGTGGCTTTAAGGGATAAGAATTATATTATATGATTTGTTCATTTAGGTGTTAGCAGACGTATATCTTTTTAGAAACAATAATGCCTGGTGGAGGTACTCTTTGCAAGTTGTACCCTATTGTTCCATGTTCATGCATCTAAATTCATGTCAGAGGAAAGACAAATTTGTCTGTAGCATAGACGTCACTAAGAAAATAGTATGTGCAGGCTAAAACTGGGAATCTGTCAACAGCTGTCATTATTTAAGAGGAGCACATGTGGAAGGTAAAAGCAAAGATATAACCTGACAAAGTACAACTGAGAAACTGCAAAAAAGAGAAACAACAACAAAGGACTACATGTGCACTCCTTGACAGAATGCATTTCTCCACCTTCCACACCAAATTTTATACAAAAATTTTGTGCAATTTGTTAGCGCTGCCTTGTGTTGGGGATGATAGATGTGCCTCCAATGACTAAATTTTGAAGGTTTCACTGAAATCCTTTTAGTGGTTCATGAGACATTTTGCTGACAGACAAATGCAAGTAGGCAAAAAAAAACTATCAAAAGTATTTGCTATTTTTGGCAGACATTCCTGTCTCACCTGAAACTAAACTGCCATGAAACAAACTAAATGCAGAGGACAAACTGTGACCAACAGATAAGAAAATAAACCTGCAGTAGACTGGTGATAGCTGCACTACTTCACCAGGGTTTAAAGGAAATGTTTCTTTTGTCCGATTGAGTTTTACTTGGCATTTTTTGTGCTTTTTAAAGAGAAATATCTGGGCATGAGTCCAGAGCAGTTTTAAATGTTCACATCAGCTCTAGTTGACTGAACAGCTCTTGTCAACATGAAAGCAGGTTTGGTCAAAGTTAAATACCCAAAATCAGATGGACACTACATGAATTCTCAGGATTGGATTTTTACCAGTGGACTCAATGCTGTAAATAACTTAAAAAAACAACAACAACAACAACAAAAACCATTCAGTTTCAAAAGTGAATTTGTTGATGTTGGAATGAAATACAAGCCAAATTCAGTGATTGATTAACATTAATTCTTACACAGTCCAAACACAGTCTCCCCCAATGACATTTTCCTCTGTTTCCAAGTGTTTTTTTCTTGATTATTTGGCTCCAAACTCTCTCGGCTAGCATGAGAAGCTTGTTTGTTGTTTTTCACGCCTCACAGACTGAGCAGAGAGACCTCTATATTAAGTTTTCACAAAACAGGCACACCCTAACAACAGCAGATAACAAGAATACAGTCAATGCCCATGACCCACAACTATGAGAAAACTGTCTCATTTTGATTTTGTATTTCCACAGAGACCAATCAGCCACAGAATTATAACCATATGCTTAATTTTAGGCAGGTCTCATTTTGGCCGTCTCCACACCCCTGATCAGTAGGGCTTTGACGAAGACCACCGGGGTGTTTCTGGTACCAGAGCATTGACTCCTGCTGATTGTGAACAAAAGGTTTTGATTCGGCTTGCTATAAATAGCATTAGTTTCTTTGGAATAAAGTGATGGGTCTGCAGCAAAGTTAAGGTTGGTAGCCATTTGAATGACAACATGCAGATTTTTTTCTCCTAGTAAACCTTGTCAACTCGACATCTTCATTATAAAAAAGTGTAGAAAAGCTGCTCCGTTTTTGCAAGCTGAACTCACATGCAAATCCATCTCCCTTCCCCTTTGAGGGTTGTACAACCCTAAAATGCACTGGTGTAGATTCTCAGTCATCCAGGACATGGTAAATCCAAAAAAAGCTTAAAAACAAAAACAGCTGGACTTCTACTTTGTAGTTGAAGACATTTTGCTTCTCCTCCAAGGAATTGAGAAGCAAAACGTCTTTAACTACAGAACAGAAGTCCAGTTGTTTTTGGTTTTAATCCTAAAAGGCCAACCATGGCAAGATTAAAGACCCTACTGAATGTGACCAAAACAGCTCACATGTGGAACAGGCCTGTTTCGTCCAGACCCAGTCTGAAAGAGTTATGCCAGGACAGAAGTATAGACCATGGTCAGGGAGCAGGAGAGAGTCTAGGAGATGCAGGATGTAGCAGTGTCATGATTGCCTTCGCACTGAAGATGTTTTCCAACCTTGTCACGATCCAGCCAAGTTCTAACAGACTGTGTAGGTCATGGAGAGCGTAGCGAGGTCCTTCTCCAATGTGACGGGAAAAGAGCAAAATGAATAGTCTGAATCATTTTAAGGGATGCCTCCAGAAAATTCAAAGAAGTGGTCAGTTAGGGGTTACTTTCAATCTCAAGATGGTACACCAAAACCAAAAGCCATAACAGAATTTCAGGTGTTCTATTATGCTGTTGTCATTTATATGCTATCTAGGGCAGAAATAAACTGCTATATTGTGGTTTTGCCTACTTTATTTTTTCACTTTCCAGTTGATATTACTGAGAACATGACAGTCACTACTCAACTCATTGAAGCTTGTCCTCTCTTTTTTTAAATTCATATTCATAATTGAAACTAGCATTACTTGAAAGAATGCATATTGCCTGTTGCCTTGCATGCCATTGGTTAAAATAAAGAGATGAGATCTGTTCATGCTCAGAGGATGTGTTGGGGAAAAATCTCAGCTACTATGACAGCAAATTATTTGTGATTGATAGGCTATGGCAGTCATCTTAAAACAGGTTGAATCTATACACATGTATTATAATACTAAACCAAATATACCCACCTTCTCTCAATGTTGGGAATTGAAGCCAGCAGGACCCACCGGTCCTCTCCCTGGGCTGCCACCTTATCGTGGTGGAGGGGTTTGAGTGTCCCAATGACCCTAGGAGCTATGCTGTCAGGGGCTTCATGCCCCTAGTAGGGTCACCCAAGGCAGACAGGTCCTAGGTGAGGGGCCCGACGAAGTGAAGCCCAAAGACCCCTTATGACGAGTAAAATTATTGGATACAGTGTTCCCTCGCCCGGACGTGGGTCACCGGGGCCCCACTCTGGAGCCAGGCCTGGAGGTGGGGCATGTTGGCGAGCGCCTGGTGGCCGGGCTTTCACCCATGGAGCCCGGCCGGGCACAGCCCGAAGAGGATACGTGGGTCCCCCTTCCCATGGGCTCACCACCTATAGGAGGGGCCAAAGGGGTCGGGTGCAATGTGGGATGGGTAGTGGTCGAGGACGGGGACCTTGGCGGTCTGATCCTCGGCTACAGAAGCTGGCTCTAGGGACGTGGAATGTCACCTCTCTGGTGGGGAAGGAGCCTGAGCTGGTGTGTGAGGTTGAGAGGTTCCGGCTAGAAATAGTCGGGCTCACCTCAACACACGGCTCTGGCTCTGGAACCAGTCTCCTTGAGAGGGGTTGGACACTCTTTCACTCTGGAGTTGTCCCCGGT
>NC_051440.1:3101175-3104452 GCF_001649575.2 Kryptolebias marmoratus
GACCCAGGACACGCTGGAGGGACTATGTTTCACGCCTTGGGATTCCCCCGGAGGAGCTGGCCCAAGTGGCTGGGGAGAGGGAAGTCTGGGTCTCCCTGCTTAGGCTGCTGCCCCCGCGACCCGACCCCGGATAAGCGGAAGACAATGGATGGATGGATGGAGGACCCAGTTTACAGAAGGTGCAATGTTGTGTTTTTGGGACCAGAGTCTGTGCGATACAGATGTGGGTCTTTAAGTCCCGTCTTCTCTCCCACACACTATTATGCGGTCACATGAGCTTTCTTTTAAGCATGAAATAACTAATTACAGCTAAATTAAACAGAAAATGACTTTTTAAACATATAGTAGCAAGATGAGAACTATGTGAATCAACAAGGTAATAAAACTATGTGAGGTGTATTTTATTTTATTTTTCAACAGAAAAAAGTTTGGTTTGTTTACATGGTGGACTGTACCTGGTCAAGCTTCATCTTTTGGGGTATATATATCAACACTCCAAAAGGCAATCATTACTTTCTGAGAGTTTCATAAAAAACCGGCCTGTGTTTTACAATATATTTTGCTGTCAGACACATTATGCATATACTGTAAAACTGTGTGGCCGGTGGGGGAAACCATTTCCCTTGTTGTCCCCCTTTAGTGGCACAGCTGGTCACTTTAGCTGTCAGTGCTCATTTTGTTTTTATTGACAGGTGAAATTCACTGCAAACCTCAGCACTAAATGTTAAATCAAGTGCATTCTCTCATGGTTACACTTTTGGACCACTAGTTTTATTTTTGTCTTTAAAAATAACCTAATAGAATATCTGACCAAATAAGGAGCCACATATAAAAAACATCCAACTGAGGTTTGAATAGTGCACCATGTTTCAATTAATTATAAAAATTGTTTAAATATTATTATTAGTCGGCCCCAGGCTGCGTGTTAAGTTAAACATGACACAGTGGTTTAATACCCTAATTCTAACATGAGAAAACATTGTTAGTTTGCTTTTGTTCCACAGCTCAGATAACAAAAAGCTGAATCAAGTGAAACAATGTGTGGCAATGTCTCTGAAAGCTGAATAGAGTCCCTGTGGCAAAATACCTCATTATCAGTTAAAAAGTACCTAATTACCAGTTATATGGTCCCAGGACCACAGTGTTCCTCTGCATCAAAACTGTGGTAAGCCTTATATTTATTTAGTGTTTAAAACCACCTGTAGAGCTTTAAGTGGTCCCAGGAGCATTACCTCAGTAAGTTTGAACAGAGGAAAGTGAGAGAGTGCTAGGACTCTTCACAAAGTTAAGTTTTTGAGCATTCAGAGTTGCTCAACCCAGAACGATATATTTCAGATCCATGTGCCCAGGCAGTAAAAATTCACATTTAAAAAAAACCAACTAATTCCATATTTTGATATAACAGTTAAGTCTGAAGGGGCTAAAGGGATCATTCTGATGTGCCTATAATCATGTAGTTATATTTCTGAACAGGAGGCCTGAAGAATCATGGCACTTCCATGTTCTGAACTCAAACATATGGAGTCTGTGGGGAAAAAGGGACCAGTTGGGAGCATCTCCATAGTAACATGTTTGTGGCCTTTTACACATTCTAAAAACACTATTTCAACAAATACACCAAACTGATCAATTCTACACTATAATGCAAGTTTACAGCAGGGATCATCAACTGGCTGTGAGCCCGAGGGCCATGTTCAGCCCACAAGCTCATTCAGGTCAGCAAACACTCTGGCTATTAAATTACTAGACTTCATACAGGAAGCCAGAAGTTGAAGCCATCCCCAGATACAAGTTTTAAGTCCTGGCCCTCCATGTAAACAAACAGCACATTCCTCTTGGACAAATGAAAAATTACACCTCAAAATTTATTTTTTTGAAATGTTGCTTGTTGTTGATTGACATAGTTTTAATCTTGCTGTATGTTCAAATTTTCATTCATTCATTTTCATAAGTTTAGCTGTAATTAGTTATTTTGTGCTTAAAAAAAGTAATGTTATACCATAATTGTGTGCGGGAGAAGAGATGGGGCTTACTGCGCAGATGCTGGTCCCAAAAATAAAACATGGCAGCTGCTGTAAACTGGGTCCTACTGGCTTCAAGACCCAAGACGAGAGAAGGTAGGAGCACTTAGTCTTGTATTATAATACATGTCTATGGTTCAGTTCGATAGGTTGTGAGAAGTACTGAAGTGCGGGAGACCTGTGTTTCAGCCCTGCATTGGGTATGCTTGATTTTTTAGCTGTTATGTTTCCTGCAAAGTCAATTCGTAATCAAAGCAGGAATACACTGCATTTGTGTTAACTGTTTAGACAACAAATCTTCAGATCAAATTGGCAAATTTTCCATTGCAGTCTCTCTGAATTCTGTTTGCAACTAAGCAACTAGCAAATTGTGCAGTTGCATCTTGCACAACCCTTATTCAAAAATCAAAACCTATTTTTATGTACACAACTTATAAAACTGTATTCTAGGCCATGTACAATATTTTGTTGCTCACCTCCACTAACATCATAATCATCTTGATTGACCAACCATGATTTAATCTACTTAAGTACACTTTAGAAATGAAAATGAGCTCATTTAGGATTTATTTATATATATATATATATATAGTCTTTTTGTGTTATTAGTGTAGTTAGATATGGACATTTGAGAATGTAGTCTTGAATTTTTTCTGTCTTTAGGAGAGCTCCTGTGCAGGTATCAAAATACAGCTGGAATTACTGAAACTAAACTGAGAAGGATTTTAGACGCCCTCAACAAGTTTGCTGCTTAATGTTTTTGAACATAATCAAAAATCAAGTGAAAATGCTGCAACTCATCTAAAGAACTTGAAAATCCCTGCAAACATGTCAAGACATTTTTGGAGACTCCCTCTCAAATGCTGTTTAGAAAATAGCTGTTTTTGCTAGAACTGATAATAGTTTTTTTTTTTTACATGACCACTGTAATACACTCCTGATCAAAATCTTAAGACCAGTCAAAAAATTGCATGAATTTGCATTTTGCACTATTGGATCTTAAGAAGGTTCTAAGTAGAGCTTCACAATGTTAAAGGAAAAAATCAGTGCAAGAGACAAGAACTTTCGAGCAGGGAATTTTCTGCAAACTGCATTTCCACTAAAACATGATTTTTTTCAGCTGATCAAAAGTTTAAGACCACAGTCTTTAAAAGCCAAAAGCTGTGCAAAAATCTGGATTCCATGTCATTTTCTGTCAAGTCTTTACACTGTCAAGACCTCCTGATGGCAAAAGCAAAAAAGCTCACTGACTTTGA
>NC_051440.1:3105998-3107952 GCF_001649575.2 Kryptolebias marmoratus
GTGTGGTGAGGGTGGATTTCTGGGGATTGTGTGTTGGTGTTTGTGAGTACTTCCTGGTAGGCGTGGCCAGACGACTGATTGACGTCTCGTCAACTCTCCCTCCTCACCTGCAAGTGATCTGGCTAATGGCAAGGACAGGTGTATTTAAGGCGGTGGCAGAGACCAGACCAGTGCTGGAGCATTACCTGCTTGTGGTAAAGTCGCTGAGCCTCTGTACAAGAAAGATTTTGTTATCCCGAGTTTGATTAACTCTGTCTCGTTTTTGTGCCTCAGGAATTACCTTCTGCCCCGTGGATCCAGTCTGGTTTTCGTTTTTCTTGAGACCTCTGCTAACGCTCATACTACCTGCCTCCCGTGCCTGTCTGTCTGCTTCACAATATCATCTGGAAGGAATTACTCACCACTGGAAGGATACTCACCCTGGAACCCGAACCCACCACTGCTTGC
The DNA here is from genome assembly GCF_001649575.2 of Kryptolebias marmoratus. Lineage (NCBI taxonomy): Eukaryota > Metazoa > Chordata > Actinopteri > Cyprinodontiformes > Rivulidae > Kryptolebias > Kryptolebias marmoratus. The sequence continues at coordinate 3,106,446 of NC_051440.1, forward strand.
TTCTCCAAGTGTTGGACTCGCTGCCCTGTCGTAAGAACTTTAAGTACAAACCATCACTTACCATTCGAAAGTTCCTCGCGTCTCCCTTCGCCATACTTACCGTGTCTTTCGCTCTTTCAGATCCCGACGTTCATCCTGTAAATATTTCTCCTGCACTGTAAATAAATCACTTACCTGAACACTCCTGGTTTCCTGTGTCTGTCTGCTGCCGGACTGCTCAATAAATATTCTCTGGGTTATGATAGAATGCTCCAGCCAGACCTACAGAGCAGTTCCGGTGGTGGACAGACCACAGATACGTTAGTCCACCACGAGCACCGGTTAGACCAATTTGAAACTCTGATTCAACAATTGTATCAGGTCCAGCAGGACACTTGCACTACGTTAAATCAAGTTTCCCACCGTATCGTAGCAATCGATAACCGTTTGGGAACTCTATTTCCCACAATTCAGTCCAATCCACCCGTCGACACCACGCCCCGTTCAGTCAGTTCTGTTCCCCTTCGTGAACCGGAAATCAAGCCGTCGGAATTATTTGACAGAAACACCGATCGTTGCGGTGGTTTCCTTCTACAGTGTAGTTTAGTGTTTGCTCGGTCGCCGTCCCTGTTTCCGTCCCACGTTCCCAAGATTATTTTTTTGATTACCGCATTAAAGGGACGTGCGCTGCATTGGGCTCAGGCATTTCTTTCTACTCACCCGATCGAGACTCTATCTTTTGACCGCTTTGTTCAGGAGTTCCGGCGGGTGTTCAATCATCCGTTGCAGCAGGAAGAAGCGGAGAAGCGTTTGTTAGCACTACGACAGGGTAGCAGAACGGTGGCGGATTTCTCCGTGGATTTCCGGATTACGGCTCAGGAAGCTGGTTGGGAGGAACTAGCCTTGAAGGGCATTTTCACGGGATCGCTGTCTGAAAAGATTAAGGATCAACTATCTACCAGAGACGAACCAGCTAGCCTAGATGAACTGATAACATTGGCTATCCGAATTGACAATCGTCTGCGAGAACGGCAGCGGGAGAGGAGTCTACACCGTTGCGGGGAACGTTCGTTCGGTTGTTTGGGAATAGGAGATGTCACCGAACCACAGTCTTCTGGAGCAGAGGGAGAGCCCATGCAGGTGGGCCGCACTCGTTTGTCTGTGGAGGAAAGACAGAGGCGTTTTCGTGCAAAGGAGTGCATCTATTGTGGGAAGAAGGGACATTTCGTGGCCAATTGCCCTTTTCGGGGAAATGGTCAGACCCGCCAGTAGAGGGGAATGATCTGCCGGGTCCATTAACTTTTTCCCCGACTTCGTTACTGTCTCTTCCCACTAGGATCATCTACAACCAGACCACGTTACCCATAGCAGCCATGGTGGATTCTGGTTCAGAACTTAACCTAATCTCCAGATGTCTCGTGGATCAACTGAACCTCCCGGTCTCTCCATTGGACTGCGCTCGAACTGTTACTGGCCTTACCGGTCAGACCATCTCACAGATCACCCATCGTGTCTCCAACCTTCAAGT
>NC_051440.1:3108052-3110008 GCF_001649575.2 Kryptolebias marmoratus
AGCAGGTTTTTTCTTTGTAGAAAAGAAGGATAAGTCCTTGAGGCCGTGCATAGATTTTCGGGCATTAAACCAAATTACCATAAAAAATAAATATCCCCTTCCATTACTCGATTCTGTCCATGAGAAACTTCATTCGGCAACCATCTTTTCGAAACTAGACCTCCGTAACGCCTATCACTTAGTGAGAATAAGAGAGGGGGATGAGTGGAAGACGGCATTTAAAACACCGTTGGGCCATTTTGAATACTTGGTGATGCCATTTGGCCTCACCAACGCCCCCGCCGTCTTCCAGGCTCTCATAAATGACGTTTTGCGCGATTTTCTGAACAAGTTTGTGTTCGTCTATTTAGACGATATACTTATTTTTTCGGAGAACACAGAGACACACAGAATTCACATCAGGGCAGTTTTGCAAAGGCTATTTGAGAACAAATTATTCGTCAAAGCCGAGAAGTGTGCTTTTCATGTTGCCACGGTATCGTTTCTGGGTTTTATCTTTGAGAAAGGGCGATTCCACACCGACCCCGAGAAGATAAGGGCCGTAATTGAATGGCCGGTCCCATCTTCTCGCAGGGAGTTACAACGCTTCCTTGGGTTCGCAAATTTTTATCGACGGTTCATTAAGGACTACAGTCGTGTTGCTACGCCACTCACCCAGCTAACCTCAACCCTCCGCAATTTTGTTTGGACTCCTGCAGCAGACATGGCTTTTCGGGAGCTTAAGAGACTGTTTTCTTTGGCCCACGTTCTTTGTCACCCAGATCCGGGAAAACAGTTCTTAGTGGAGGTGGATGCCTCTGACACGGGTGTGGGGGCAGTCTTGTCCCAAAGATCTTCGTCAGATAGCAAGGTACATCCTTGCGCTTTCTTCTCTCGACGCCTTTCACCTTCGGAACGCAACTATGACGTTGGAAATCGAGAGCTGTTAGCTATCAAGCTAGCACTCGAGGGGTGGAGACATTAGCTTGAGGGTTCCAGGGAGCCATTTGTCATATGGACAGATCATAAAAATTTAACATACCTCCAGAATGCAAAGAGATTGAATCCCCGACAAGCCAGATGGTCCTTGTTTTTTGCACGTTTTAACTTCCTTCTCACCTACAGACCTGGAACCAAGAACATCAAGGCCGATGCTCTCTCTCTCGACAGTTCTCTGCAACAGACTCCCCTAAGTCAGAGGTCAACGTGTTACCCGAATCCTGTTTTGTGGGATCTCTTACCTGGGAGATTGAGAACACGATTGCGGTGGCCCAACGGACAGAACCGGATCCTGGAACTGGACCAAGGAGATGAAGGTTTGTACCACAAAGTGTTGTTGGTAAGGTGCTTGACTGGGTACATAACCACAGGTTCACCTGCCATCCGGGAATCACCAGAATGACTACTTTCGCTCAGAGACATTTTTGGTGGCCAACCATGACTGCAGATATTAAGGAGTACGTCAGCGCCTGTCAGACTTGTGCCTGGAACAAGTCACTTCATCAGCCACCTTCTGGATTGTTGCAACCCTTACCTGTTCCCGCTCGTCCCTGGTCCCACATCTCTTTGGACTTTATCACGGGACTTCCACCCTCTGAAGGTAACACAGTCATCCTCAACATTGTTGATCGTTTCTCTAAATCCGCCCATTTCATCCCGCTAACTAAGTTGCCCTCAGCTTTGGAAACAGCTCAACTGCTTGTCCATCACGTGTTCCGGCTCCACGGCATTCCACAGGATGTGGTGTCAGATCGAGGCCCTCAGTTTGTCTCCCAGGTCTGGAAGGCGTTCTGTAATGCGCTGGGGGCTCAGGTCAGTTTGTCATCATTATCATTTATCATCCTCAATCCAACGGTCAAACCGAGAGATGCAACCAGGAGTTAGAGGCCGCCCTAAGATGCGTTACCAACAACAACCCCTCCTCCTGGTGCAAACATTTACCGTGGATTGAATATGCACATAATGGTCACACCTCCG
>NC_051440.1:3110825-3126449 GCF_001649575.2 Kryptolebias marmoratus
GTGTGGTGAGGGTGGATTTCTGGGGATTGTGTGTTGGTGTTTGTGAGTACTTCCTGGTAGGCGTGGCCAGACGACTGATTGACGTCTCGTCAACTCTCCCTCCTCACCTGCAAGTGATCTGGCTAATGGCAAGGACAGGTGTATTTAAGGCGGTGGCAGAGACCAGACCAGTGCTGGAGCATTACCTGCTTGTGGTAAAGTCGCTGAGCCTCTGTACAAGAAAGATTTTGTTATCCCGAGTTTGATTAACTCTGTCTCGTTTTTGTGCCTCAGGAATTACCTTCTGCCCCGTGGATCCAGTCTGGTTTTCGTTTTTCTTGAGACCTCTGCTAACGCTCATACTACCTGCCTCCCGTGCCTGTCTGTCTGCTTCACAATATCATCTGGAAGGAATTACTCACCACTGGAAGGATACTCACCCTGGAACCCGAACCCACCACTGCTTGCTTCTCCAAGTGTTGGACTCGCTGCCCTGTCGTAAGAACTTTAAGTACAAACCATCACTTACCATTCGAAAGTTCCTCGCGTCTCCCTTCGCCATACTTACCGTGTCTTTCGCTCTTTCAGATCCCAACGTTCATCCTGTAAATATTTCTCCTGCACTGTAAATAAATCACTTACCTGAACACTCCTGGTTTCCTGTGTCTGTCTGCTGCCGGACTGCTCAATAAATATTCTCTGGGTTATGACACCTAAAACAACTCCATGTCAGGATTGGTGGTGATGGAGGCAAACCCAGAGAGCAGACTCATACTTTTAAACTAAAAAAAACTAATTTATTAATTCAAAAAACAAAAGCTGACGAGGCAGCGAAACAAAAACATAAACTAAATCCAAGAGCTCAGATTGGAACACAGGAACGGACGGTAACAAGACTCTAAGGACACAGATCAGGAACAAGGTACAAGCACGAATGAACAATGATCCGACGGAGTAGTGGAGAAAGTGACCAGGTTTTAAACACAGAGGATAAAGAGGTAAGTGGACACAGGTGAGTGAACATAATTACTGGCAGATGGAGATGGGCGTGGCTGGTAAACAGATGACAAACTGGGGAGGGGTAGATGAAACAAACACAGACACGAGAGGCAAAGACAGAAAGAACAAGAACCAAACTAACAAGATAAGTGAATGAAATAAACAATAAACTCAAACTGAAACACAAAGACAACAAACTGAATACAAAAACCCAAATCCTGACACTCTAGTCTTCAAATTTTTGTAGCAGTTCCTACAAACTCTACTTTATAAAGACACACATCACCATCGGTATTGCATTACATGGTTATTCTCATAGAAATGTTATATTACTACTTGAAGTGCCCTCGGGTTTTAACAGAAGTGCTACAGCAAGCTGCTTCTGCTGTTTGGATCTGCAAATAACCATGAAATTCTATACAGATAACCACATAATGCTAAATTGATGACCATGTAAAGATTTTTAAATTAGTGATCGCCTGAGAAAACTGAAGCAGCATTCCATTCCACAGTGAAGACAAACATCACCCACTGCTCCCCACATTCTGCTCACAGCATGTCAAATAGAGGAAAGTCCCTTGACTTGTCCTTGTCTTTTATTCGGAACATACTGTTTGACTTGTCTGGTATGGACCCATCCTGCAAAAATAACTGATAACTGTTCAATACATAGTTTCTATTAGACCGTACTGTAAACTAGTCATACCAGAATACGCCATCTTGTTAGGACAGCGTTGCATGTGCAGTGTTAAGGAAACTTTTTCTTTTTTTCCACCTAATTTTCATTAACTATGTTTTCTTCAAATTTTAGAGGACTTTACAAAGTCACATTAGATAGCATGTTCCTAAAACGGTACAAAGAAAAGGTCTCTCTTATTGGGATTGATCTATATGAGGTGGGCGAACCCAAAATGTTACTTTGACATGGTGAATGATCTAATTCACAAGAGAAGCCCCTACACTGTGCAGGAACAACGCTCATTAAAGTCTTTGGACTGGGTGAAAGATGTGAGGACGCTCAAAAAAAAAAGAATTCTGATTCCAGGCAGGGGAAGTAAACAGTTTTTGTTTGTGCAGGAATGTAACCAAAGTATGTGCCTTTAGATTTAATAATTTGGTTCTAGTCTCTTAATTAACACTTTGCACCAGAAGTTATATGTAATCCATTCTTGTTAAAACTATGTAACAATGTAATTCATGTAATTAATTTTGACCTATCAACATCTAGACGTATGTGAAGTCCTATTGATACTGGCCAGCCACACTCATTGACTCTCGATGCTGAGTTGCAAAGTTTGTTCGCATTACTTTTTTCCAAATTTCAGTACATAATAAAAACTACACTTTACTGACTTATCTGCTTTGTTTGTGTACCCTTTAACCCAACAGTACACAACCACTGTCAATCTCTCATGTGCATCCACTGAAGTGGAACGTTGTTTTTGGTTTCTTTATCCTACTGTGTTTTTTTTTACTTAATACTTGGTCCTATCTTGCTCTGGCATCATGAAAATGTAGGCAGTAATCATCTCACCAGATTGAGATATCTCAAGATGTGCAGATACCTGAACAATGAGGGCACAATGAGGAACTCACCTGACCTAACTGAGTAGCTCAACAGAACTATGTTTAATACAAACTTTTACAGCTTGTGAACTTTGACAAGTAAACAGGACTGTGAAAAGATATATTCATGTTGACAAACTTTGTGTTAAATTGTGGTTTAACACAAGGCTGTAATAAAATTTTGTTTCTCTGCCCACTGGTACTTAGCTTTCAAGCAAATGCAGTTTTCATCAACAAAACCTAATGTTATAAACCCTAACTATGTTTCCTCTGTGCATTACCATAGTACTGGTGGACTAATGAATCACTGACAAGTATTACTAACAATTCAGTAATTACATTAGTCATAATGAAAATAGTTACATATAATATCTTTATTGCTCTCTACTGAAGGGGAAAGAGAAATTATGGTTTCACTTGTGTGTATGTGTGTGTCTGTACTGTTAACAAATTATCTCATCAACCACTGCACAGACTTTAATGAAACTTTCACAATGCAATAATTGGATGTATCTTTTGGAGTCAACTCAGTTCAAGATGGCCACCAAAGCTAAGAAACACAAAAATGGCTATAACTCAGCCAGTTTTATTAAGCTCACATCCAGTGTGATAGCTGATCAGTATCCCCAATACATACTCTTAGCGCATATTTTAGCTTAAAATTGAATTGTTAATCAACACTGTCTATTACCAAAGTAGCTCATGAACAGTGGAGCGATTTTAGTGTAACTCTTACATCTGCAAATCATTTACATTTATATTTATATTCAGTCCCATTCCGGTAGGGATTATATTGCATAATAGGTTTAAAAAATGAGCTCATTGCAACAATTTCTTGAAATGCAAAGACTATTCCTACACTATTTTGTTTGTCCACCTACATGGGAAAAAAAAGAAATGTTTGTACCTATAGACAAGTGTTGAGAATCAAACCTCAATTTTAAATGGGAATCAGTAATGACATGTAAATACAGGATATCTATGAGAATACAATGTTTAAATTCTTATTATTATTTTGAAGCTTTCCTATAGGCAGGTCTCCTATTGTTGTAAATAAAGGCTATATCTCTGACCGTACTTGTCTGTATGTATTGATGTTGAACATCAGCAAAAATACTTATGAGTTTTGGTAAAATTGTGTCCTTTTTGCACCTTTACTGTCACACAAATCATGAACAACTCAGCTGCAAAAACTACATTTTTGCAGGAAAAACTATTTTATGACATAATTCAGAATAATCTTAAGAGCTGCACCGAGAACCAGACACGAAGACGGAGTAAAAGGTAAGTGTTTTTATTTACAGGTAGAGTATATACAGTGAAGGATAACCAGGTGGAGCTGCAACAGCATGAATGAGCAAGGTGAGTTTCGTGTACAGTTGGGTCAGTTTGAATAGTAAGGGTTTCTTGAGAGTAATAGTCTATATCAGTGGTGGCCAATCCTGGTCCTCGAGAACCACCATCCTGCATGTTTTACTTGTTTCTCTGCTCCAACACAGCTGATTTAAATCAATGGGTGATTAACAGGCTTCTGCAGAACAAGAATAGGTAATTTAACCACTGAATCAGGTGTGTTGGAACAGGGAAAGATGGAAAACATGCAGGATAGTGGCCCTTGAGGACCAGGATTGGCCACCCCTGGTCTATATCTTACAGGTCCAATGGGGCGGCAGGACGTGGAGGCGAAGCAGGCCGAAGCAGAGGTAATCCAGGACGGAAGGAGTCCAGAAGTCCAGGAGCAGGTAAATTCACCGAGCTGGACCAAAAGATATGTTCCAGGAATGCAAAAGTCAGCGAGCAAAAAGGCAGCACAATTTGAGACGAAGTAGAAGCAAAAACAACAAGGTTAATGCAGCCTTAAAAGGCTGAGACTCTAACCCATAAGGCGTGATGCTCCAGCAAAGATCTGAAACCAACTGGAGGCTCAAATACCGGTGCTGCTCATTAGGTGGAATCTGCTTCAGCTGGGAAGGAAGGATTACTGGTACTGGCAGCAGGGCGGAGGCAAAACACAAGATCCCCACATTTTAAAAATGCAATAGGTTGGTTACATGAATGTTCACACCCTGAACTAATCATTTTTGACTCATCTTTTGATTTAATTACTTTCTATTATGTTGTCACCACACCTGTCATTGATTAAGTGATTCTGATCAACCCAAAACAAATTTCAGCTGTCCTTGCAGAATTTACTCAGTTCCATCCTACAAGAAAATGTAGGGTTCACAGAGTTGTTAAAAGAAATCAGTAAGTAGAAGGTTACAGAACATTTCCTTGCATTAGTTAACCAGTGGAACACAGTAAAGCCCTCAAAAAGTGGAGAAAATATGGGACAATAATGACACTACCAAAAACCACACGTCCCCCCAAAACTAATGCAAAGACGAGATGGAAACTGGTCAGAGAGGCTGCCTAGAGGCCTACAGCATTACTGAAGGAGCCACTGGAATTCCTGCAAGTACTCAAGTTCTTCATGTGACAACAATTTCTTGTGTTCTCTAAATACAGGATCTGAAGTATGTGATAAGAAAGCCTTTTCTTACAAAAAAAACAACAAAAAAACAAACAAACAAACAAAACAGAAACAAAAAAACAACTTTTTGACCACAATTCCAAAAGGTACATTTGGTGTAGAAACAAGACAAGATCACTCAAAACACCATACCCTTAGTAAAACCTGGTGGTGGGAGCATCATGATGTGGGGTTGTGTTTCTGGGGGTTTAATGGAATGACAAATAGCTCCAAATACCAGTCAGTTTTGACCTAAATTTTTAAAGCTACTCACCCCCCAAATCAACAACAACAACAACAACAAGATAAAATCAAAGTTTTGGAATGCCCTAGCCAGAGTTTAGACCTAAAGACAACTGTGCACAAGAGACAACCTGGCAGTCTGACAGATTTTGGACGCCTTTACAAAGAAGAGTTGGTAAATGTTAACAAGTCAAGGTGTGGTCTGATGATAGACTCTTCCTAAGAAGACTGAAGGCTGTAATTAAAGCATAAGGTGCTTCAATAAAGTATTATTTAATTCAATTATGTAACAAGCTTTTATTTTTTTTTATGTGTTAATTTGTTCAGGACGTGTCACATTACAGATTTCTCTCTGTAGAATGATGGACTTCAAATTGTTTGAAAATAGACTAATAATCTTTCCCAGCTTAATGGGTAGCAACATTTGTTTCTCTACAATCATTCCAATGTCTTTTCGCCTTGACATTGTGTTAACACAGCAACTCTTTGCTCCAGACAACAAACTGCCAAAACTCCTGTTTTTATTGAGGTGACCAAACTGATAATGATCAGGTAACTGGGTGCAATTTATCAGTGGCAACTGGCTGTTGTTTTTCTTCTTAAATCCTTCCAAAGCAGCATTTCCATTTTGCTTTTGCCTTGCTTTACTCCAAATTAGGGGTTATAAAGAGACGAGTTGAGACACGATACTGCATCTACAAAAACAAGGCAAGACATGATTTTGACAATATTTCTAAGTTTTTGCCACAATCTCAACTTACTGGTCTCTCTTGTCTGATTTCTTATGAGCCTTTTCTTAAAAAATGGTGCTCATTAAAGCTGTGTGATATTAGAACTCAAGAGGGCATCAAGGTCATTTTCACAAGGAGCCAAAATAAAAACCTGATCAAGGGCCAAACTTTTTTTTATATATATTTTCATGAAAAAGTAAATAAATTTGCTATGTTTTTTGTATTTATTATGTCAAAATATTAATACAAGTATATAAAAAAAAATTATTTAAAGTTTTAAGGAATGTTTTAAATAAAAGACTTGGTAGCAATATATATTACAGTCTGGCATTTATGGGGTAACACCGAGGGTATTTACAGGGGTAACATACAGGGTAATTGTAGGGTACTTACTGGGTACTGTGTATGTTACCCCTTAAGTATCCTGTAATTACCCTGTATGTTACCCCCATAAGTACTGTGTATGTTACCCCGTCAATACCATTCATGTTACTCCCTAAACATCCCGTAACTACCCTGTATGTTGGCCCTGTAGTGAACTTGCAACTTGTCTAGGGTGTCCCCTGCCTCTCGCACAGTGAATGCTAGAGATAGGCACCAGTTCCCCTAAACCCAGAAAGGAGAAGCATGGAAAATGGATGGATGGATTCCCCAGTAAGTTACCTATAATTACCCTGTATGTTACCCTGTAATTACCATGTATGTTACCCTGTAAATACCGTGTATGTTACACTGCAAACATTGGGCTGTATTTTGTATTGTTACCAAAGACTTTAATTCAGCTTGTCTTTTTATTCTTTTGTTTGTTTGTATGTTAGTTTTTATTAAAAACACTTTACCACAGGTCATCAAAACGGCTTAAAAAACCCTAACTGAAAATTTAAACAGCTGCTAACATCTCACCTTAAAACGACTAAAATATTATTATTAATATTACTAAAATAAGTTCAGATTCTGTTGCTGTGATGAACTCTGACAGGTGTTTGTCTGAGAGTCTGAGTTGTCAAAACCTTCAGGACTGACTTAGGTGAACATTAAAGTGAAACTCCTGTTCGTGTGTGTTTGTTTTCTTAATTAGCATTTTCACCAAAGGGAGAAGTTGCTCACACTGGTGAACAAAGATATTAAAATGCTTGCATGGAAGGGGACATTCACAGAGACCGCGTCACCTCATCTCAAAGTTCTGTTTGACTTTTTTTTCTTTCAACTCAAACAGATTATTGACAAGTTCAAATTTTATTTTTTTTTCTGCTTCATAGTTAGTACATCACTGTGTACACTTGGCATTACGTTTAATCTGTTTTAAATAAATGCACGACAGAGACTCTTCCTGTCAGCACAGTATCATCAGAATCTTAGTGATTTGTTTCATTTTTTGTTGTTTCTTGTGTTTTTGGTTTTTTGTTATCCTTGTGTGTAAGTTAGTTCCCTGTGTTTCTTTCTTGTATTGTTCTGCTCCCTGTGCCCTCTGTGTTCCTTGTGCCATTAATCTCTTTCCCTCAGTTCATCTCTTCAGTGTTTTTTCCAGTCATCCTGTCACAACCACTTCACCTGTTCTCCATTACCTGTTAGTTTCAGCTGTTGTCAATCTTAAACTCACTCTCAGCCTTTATATTCAGTCATTTCCATCCCATCCTTGCTGGTTCATTGTTGGGTCTTGTGCTACAGTCAGGTTTTAGGTCCTTGTGTCTCCTCATGATCCTAAGCATCCCCATAGCCAGGATTTTTTTATGGGGAGGGTTCTTTTTTAGGAAAAGTGGACCTTTGTAGTCTGGGATATGAGGGCCACTTAAGTCCCCATTGGGGGCAAGGGTCCCACCTCAAGCTCCTGCATTTCAACAGTTTTAGAAGGTTAAAAACTGTAATTCTCATGTACATGGTCTGTTGAAAACTTATCATTGGACTTTTTAAAGTTATGTATAGTTTAGTATCAAAATGTTAATATATAAAACAAAACACCGGAATTAATTTGAGTGCCTAGAAAATCCTACAACTTTTTTGACAGCATTCTTGTTTTTTCTGTCTAAACAATTGCGATTTTGAGCACTTTAAATTTTAGAAACCTGATACTTTACACTGCTAAAACCAATCAGAAATATATTTGTACACTACTTTAGAGATCTTTTAACACACAAGTTTTTTGAACAGATCTAGTTTTGCAAAACTTTTATTTCCAACACAAAGGTAGCAGATATAATTATACATTATGATAATTCTAGTCTTGTCCATAGTGTCATGTCTCAGTCTAGAAAAACAAGATGTTGAAAAGAGTGAGTAACATAAACAGCATGCCGCTGTCCGCCATTATTACTCTTGTTGATATCCTTCTGCATGAGCAGAACAGCAGAACAGCTGCTGATTGCAGCCGTCTATGCTGCGCATGTGCAATTTCACTCATTGCAGCTTCCTCTGAAATGCAAATTGAAGGGTCCCAAAAGTTCCACTCTGTAATTGGCCCTTCAGAAAACAATAACAAATACTATAGGCAGACCTTTTTAGGCAAAGTGGATAATTTCCACTGATTTCTTCTGAGGGGTTTCCACAGTGAGCAAACTCGCACAAAAGATTTGACAACTGTTTTATGCCTGATTCCATTCCTAGTGCAACCTTGGCTCAGGATCCTGCAGGCTCAGGATCACAGCTACCGTGGCCCACTTATTTATGTATTCGATTTTTGATGTCCTGACATTACACTCAAGATATGAAAAGTGGTGTACCATTTTTGTCCATGACTGTATGAGATTTTTCAATTCATCTCAAAGCTAACAATGACAAGAAAAGTCTTTAAAAAGTCCTAACTGAATCATAATGCAAGATCTTGCAGATTACTCTTTCATATGTCAATTTGTGGCTCTGTGTGTAACACTCATGGATCTCAATGAAAATACCTTTTGCTTGAGCTGTGGTAAAGTCACATTATGAGATAAGTGGAAGGCTGACAGAAGAATTGGCTTGACAGAGAAAATCTCATCCCTGCAATGTGAAAAAATAATTACAAATTATTTATTGTCAACCACAATGACATCCCACCCATGCTGTACATCTGTTACCAGTCAAATTCAAACTCTTAAAAATAGCCAACCGCTGTGACAATGCTTGGAAAGACATGTTTGGCTGAATGACCATAGCACTTCAATTTTTGACAGTATAAAAATATTTTCTCTGCATGCATGTTGCAGTTCAAACAGCCAACTATTCTCAAGGGGCTTTCTCAAACATGAAGCAATATCACAAGTCGAGATTACAAGATTTGTTTTTTAACATAATATTCATGTGACAGAATGAATACAGTCAGTCATATATTTTGTCTGTCTAAAACCAATTTTAGTTTTTTCAACTGGCAAGAAAGTGCATAGGAAGTTACATTAGATTTCCCATAATAATTATTTTATTTTTTGTAGGTTTTCCTTAGAGAAGAAACTCTGATGTTTTAGCATCACTGAATTCCATTTTGCTATAATCTGTAGAGAAGAGAGTAAGATCAGTGCCACATTTGTTGTACAGGTTACTACAACACTCTGGAACAGTTTATGTGAAGTTTTCCTAAAGCAATAAATCGTTTCCCTAATATTCCACTTGTCCTTCAAGTGCTCCGTTGTTTGACACATGGTGCTAAACCTCATTTTTATTTACCTATAAAAACCAATTAACCACATTACAGCTATTTCCAAACAGGAAATGTAATGTTCTGCACCACACACAACTGCAACTTCACAAGCCTTTTCTAAAGAAAATGCCTCATTTATCACATGGACATTTAGCTCAAAATGTGCTGGCTGTTAGACAAAAAACATTTACACATTCCTCATGTCAGGTTTTGAACTGTAGACAAAGAATATATAAATGGACGGTACTTACATAGTGCCTTTTATAGCCAACCAGGCCACTCAAAGCACTTTACAACACAATCTGCCCACATTTACCCATCCACACACAGATTCATACAGCACTCTATTACATCTCTACCTGACTAAATCAATCTTTAAGGTCTAAGGTCTACTCAATGCTTTAGATCACATTCATACACTGATGGGGCAACAATGTATTCATTGTCTTGTCCTGGCAGTATGCAGTCACACGTTTGAACCTTCAACTCTCGATAAAGAACGACTGTTCTAACCACTGATCCACAGCTGCCCCATGCTGATTATGTGCACCCTCTAAAACAGGCATGATTTAGTTTAATTATTTATGGGCATTTTTGTTCTGTAAGGCAAAAAGCTGGTAGTTATTTTAAGATTTTCAGCTTATAGTGAAGCTCCCTCTGCTCAAACCTAAAACCTCATTCTGCATTTGAATTTTGTACTTCTTGTCAGAATGAAAAAGGTATGTGTTGATAAGTCATTATGCTCTGTCAATCTGAGCACAGGGGCTCCTCAAGGATGTGTACTCAGTTATTATTCTTTACTTTGCTGGTACATGACTGTTCTGCCAGGTTCAGTGCAAACCATTAGATATAGGCTTGTTAGGTTTGCTGATGATATTACAGTCATGGAACTTGCCAGCAACAAGGATGGAACAGTTAGTAACCTGGTGTGTGGACATTGGTTTGTCACTTAATTTCAACAAAACTGAAACGAGGATCATGAGCTACAGAAAAACACAGTAAACTCCTCTATCATTGATTCTACTATGAAAAAGGTAGAATATAATATGTGGTCTTCATCACTTTCTTGGAGTCTCAGCAACACACGTCTTTGTTTTTATCTGTGTTTTCTACCTTTCTAGCACCTAATTGGTCAAGGAAGATAGTCTTTTTGATGCTGCGCTCCATTTATCTCAGAAGTTGGAGTTCAGATCTGGGAATGACGTCTCACTCAACTTAGCTGTGTTCCAGTTGCAAGTTGGAAAACCTGTAGTATTTAACTGTTGTGCTAAGTAACCAGGCTAACTATTGATAGCAATACAAGCAGAAAAATGCATTCACATTGTTCTATGTGTTTGAACACTGCAGCAACATGTTTTTTTAAATAAGGACTGTAAAGTATTATGTGTGTGACTCACTTATTGAGATACAAACCAATAAAAATTAAAATAAAAAGCATTTTAACTGCAACTGTCATAACTTTTCACGTGAAGGGAAGCCATATTGGATTTTGAGGTTAGGGTTTTTTTGACTTCCTGAATTTTAACTTCAAGGGGCATTCCAGTTGATTTTTCTAACTTTGAAATAGGAAATTCTGACCTCCAAGTTCAAATGGAGTGTGCTCTTTCTTCTCGGTTCAAGGTTATGGTCTGGACTTTCAAGACTCTGTGTGGTAATGCATTTTTATACATTTCAAAGTTTTTACAGCCATATGTTACCATCACATTTTACCACAAGGATCCTGAAGTTAGCTGATCAAGGACTGGTATGCTGCTAAGATATATGTAAGAAAATCTTAGCAGTCACAGCCCAGAGGGATACATCATTTCATCTAGTGTCATAGTCTTATTGACATGATATTTATGGCTAAGTTTGTCCTTGGCCATAAATATGAAAGTCTTAACGTTGAAAACAAAAAGGTTTGTACCAAAATACATATTTAACAATAAGTTGTTTGCTTTACAATTTGTTTTACTCATTTTTTTATTGTGTTTGTAGAACTTCTTGGTTCTTGTCCTTCAGACGATTGTTCTTGTGACCAGTGAGATACAGTGAACTTTATTTTAGTCTTCACAACTTAGTTTAATGAGAAAACTTGTGTTCTTTAGCAAATTAGAGACTAGAATGCAAAAAGTGTAAATAAAAACTTGAAGTGTCTAAACAGTCATGCCACAAGTGTTTAATGACTTAGAAGAAAGCGCTTCCCTGCTGCTGCAGCAAAATAATCCTGTCATTCAACAGAAACAGTAAACAAAATCCTAGACTGACTGTGTGACCAAAAATTACCCCAACACAGATGTTAAAGATGCTTGTACTTTACAACCTCAAATTTTCTAGATTTTCAAGGACCAAATTTACTATGAAGAGCAAATTAGTGGGAGGCAACAACCCCACAAAACAGCCCACATGGGAATGGATTTCACTCCCACCAATACTTACATTTTTGATCAAAGATGCAGACAGTTTCTATAATGACAAAATTATCCTCTGAAGAGCTGTGGAAAAAGATGGGGCAGTAAACAAGCATAACTGTTAAGGTTATGACTGACTTAATGCACTAACAGTCAAAAAGCTTCTTCTTCTTTCAGTTGCTCCCCTTAGGGGCTGCAACAGTAGGTCACTTGTCTCCATCTCACCCTATCCTAAAATCCCTAATATGTGCCACACCAACCTTCTGCATATCATTGTTCACTACATCCATGAACATTCAGGTCTTCCTCTATTCTTCTTCCTTGGGAGCTCCATATTCAACATCCTTTGTCCATGATATCCAGTATCTCTCCTCTGCACCTGTCTAAGCCTTTTTAACATTGTCTCTAATCTGCTCAGCCTGAGCTGTTTCTATGATAAACTCATTTCTAACCCTGTTCATTTTGGTTCCTCCCAATGACATCTTCATCTCTACCACCTCCAGCTCCTCCTCGTGTTTTTTTTGTTTGAGCTATAGTCTCCAAACCAACCATCAGAGCAGGTCTCACTACCACCCTACAATCTTTCTCTTACACTCTTGTAGCTCTCCTTTTGTCACAAATCCTCCCTAACACTGGTCTTCATCCACTCCACACTGTCTGTCCTCTCTTCGTCACCTCTGTCAAATCTTGCTTTGGATGGTTGACCCTAGGTACTTCAACTTATCTACCTTCAATCATCATGTTTTTTGCAAACTGTGTACTCCTGCCTGACCTCATCTGTTGACCTGTCTTTAACCACTCTAAACAAGAAAGGGTTCATAACCCATCTGTCACTCCAACTGCGCATCTCACAACCATAACCAAACTACATTAGACAAGAGGCTTGACGTTAACCTCACTTACCTACTGTACCAATGATCTCTAGGCACACAACAACTAGGTCTGTGTTCTTATCCTTGCTGAGAGATCATTGTATTACAAACCAGAGAAGCACCTGTCTACAGCCAAAAACTAATTAATCTACTAATTAGCATTAACTACCAGTGCTGTGATATACAGTTTGTATAACTGTTATTCAGTTCTCTGTGTTAAGACATCTTTCACTTATTTGTGTATCTATCCCCACTAAAATTAATGAAGAATCACTCTGGATGCATGCAAAAGGGGGAAAAAAATCATGTACTTCAGCGTCACCTTAAGCACAAACGTTGACCAATCAGCAGTCAGTGAAATCTATCAAGCATTGATATAAATGAAGATGTATGAAGTGACTTTAGCCTAAATGTCAGTTTTTTTAAAGCTATCATAAGGAATTTTTGGAGCCAGAGTTTGCACACTAAGGATGTGCAGCTGTACTTTCAATACAATAGTTCCACCTTCACTCTCTTCCAATTTGCTAACAGGCTGTCATAATGTCAATCACAGTGTAAAATGACACTATATTTAAGCCTCAAATAATTAATTGAAGCCAAATGTATTTAAAAATGCATATATGAGCCACAAAAGAAAAGTTAAATGTTGTTGTTTTTCTTTCAGCTGTTCCCTTCTTCAGGGGTCACCACAGCGAGCAAACTCACTTGAAAGGTTTGGCAATTGTTTTAGGCTGGATGCCCTCTCTGAATCAACAATCCCACAGTCTCAGGATTACAAGACCGCAGGATGAGTGGTTGAAGTTGATCCGCCACTGACACTGAGCCAGCAATGGAGGTAGTCACAGAGTTGGTAAGTGTGTTGTAGTTGTTGGCATATGCCCTGCTTCAATCTAATCAAAGGGTGTCAGCTGTCAGTTTGCTTGTTTGGTAATGCTGGCTTTATGTGCGTAAATAAAGACACATTATCTCAGGATTTCATTGGTTTGTTTGTGAATGAGTGAAGGAAGTTAAAAAGGACCATGTCTTTGAGGGCATATTGCAAAACTGTAGTTCCTGCAGAGAGGAGGTAATTGTGGGTAAATAATTTTGCCACAAGACTGAGAGTCCAAGTCTCGTGTGAAAGTCACACACAGATTTAGCTTAGCGGCTTAACAGCAGTGCAGTTGGTTAGCATTGTTGTCTTGCAGCAAGTAGGTCCTGGGTTGGATGCCCAGCTGGGGCCTTTCTGCATGGAGTTTGCTTGTTCTGCCCTTGCATTTGTGGATTTTTTAAAATACTCTGGCTTCCTCTCACAGCCCAACAACATGCATGTTAGGTAAGTGTGACCATGACTACAGTTTGTCTCTATGATGCCCTGTGATGGACTGGAGATCTGTCCAGGTGTACCCCCTGCCCCCACCAATGACTGCTGGAGATAGACTCAACCTTTGTGATCCAAACAAGATAAGGCAAGAATAAAACACGACTGGATAAATGGATTATTTAGCTTTTTGTTACAGTATTTTTCAGTTTATGAAATACATTATTTTTTAGGTTTAGAAATATTCAAAGTTTTGGTTAGTGTAAGTTTTCTAAAAACAGTTATTTTTCGGTTCCCCCTACACAAGGTGTTATTTTCAAGGGACATCTGTTACATGTGAACCACAAGAAGAAAGTATAGTTACAGATAAATGCTGTACATACCGTGAACACTGCAGTTAAAAGTTGTTTTTTAAAAAAAGCTGAATAGAATCCTAAAAAAGGTACAACAAGTAGCCTACAAGGTTTTCTTACACTGCTTTTAACTAATGGCCTATCTTACAAAAAAATTAATAAATAAAACAAAACCTCCACACTAATTCCATGAGGTGCATTTTCATAAAATTCTTCAGAAAATACAATTTAATTGCTAATTTGCAGTTTTCCATACAGTACATTTTGCTGCAGGATGCTGAGACTTGGTATACTATGTTGTTTTATGTTTCATACATTGCTCTATTGACTGTATGGTGTTGCCTGATATCAGTTTAAATCACTGGATGTATGCTCTAGTTTTTACAAAGCTTGTTCAGTCAAAGCAGGCCCTAAAACCAGTTTTGCAAAAGAACATAGTTGTTGTTTATAAGAAATTTTAAGACTTCCAAGTTTTTTGTTCATCAATCTATCCATCCATCCATCCATCCATCCATCCATCCATCCATCCTCCCTCTTCCGCTTATCCGGGGTCGGGTCGCGGGGGCAGCAGCCTAAGCAGGGAGACCCAGACTTCCCTCTCCCCAGCCACTTGGGCCAGCTCCTCTGGGGGAATCCCAAGGCGTTCCCAGGCCAGCCGAGAAACATAGTCCCTCCAGCGTGTCTTGGGTCTTCCTCTGGGCCTCCTCCCAGCGAGATGTGCCTGGAACACCTCACTAGGGAGGCGTCCAGGAGGTATCCTAATCAAATGCCCGAGCCACCTCAACTGGCTCCTCTCGACGTGGAGAAGCAGCGGCTCTACTCTGAGTCCCTCCCGTATGACCGAGCTTCTCACCCTATCTCTAAGGGAGAGCCCAGACACCCTGCGGAGGAAACTCATTTCAGCCGCTTGTATTCGCGATCTCGTTCTTTCGGTCACTACCCAAAGCTCGTGACCATAGATGAGGGTAGGAACGTAGATCGACCGGTAAATCGAGACCTTTGCTTTTTGACTCAGCTCTCTCTTCACCACGACAGACCGGTACAGCGCCTGCTTCACTGCAGACGCTGCACC
>NC_051440.1:3126549-3139248 GCF_001649575.2 Kryptolebias marmoratus
ATCTCCCGCTCCATTTTTCCCTCATTCGTGAACAAGACCCCGAGATACTTAAACCCCTTCACTTGTGGCAGGACATCTTCCCCGACCCGGAGAAGGCACTCTACCCTTTTCTGTTCATAAACGTTATGAACAGAATCAGTGACAAAAGGCAACCTTGACGGAGTCCAACTCTCACTGGAAATGAATCCGACTTACTGCCAGCAATGCGGACCAAGCTCTGACACCGGTCATATAGGGACCTAACAGCCCGTATCAAAGGGCCTGGTACCCCATACTCCCGGAGTACCCCCCACAGGATTCCCAGAGGGACACGATTGATTGTAGACTGGTTGGATGAACTCCCATGCAACCTCAAGGACCCTGCTGAGGGTATAGAGCTGGTCCAGTGTTCCACGACCAGAACGAAAACCACACTGCTCTTTCTGAATCCGAGGTTTAACTATCCGACAGACCCTCCTCTCCAGAACCCATAAATAGACCTTACCAGGGAGGCTTAAGAGTGTGATCCCTCTGTAGTTGGAACACACTCTCCGGTCCCCCTTTTTGGATCAGGGGACCACCACCCCGGTCAGCCAATCCAGGGGAACTGCCCCCGATGTCCACGCAATATTGCAGAGTCGCGTTAACCAACACAACCCTACAACATCCAGAGCCTTAAGATACTCTAGGCGAATCTCATCCACCCCCGGAGCCCTGCCACCGAGGAGCTTTTTAACCACCTCGGTGACCTCAGCACCAGAGATTGGAGAGCCCGACCCAAAGTCTCCAGGCTCCGCCTCCTCAATGGAAGACATGCCGGTGGGATTGAGGAGGTCTTCGAACTATTCCGCCCACCGACCCACGACATCCCGAGTCAAGGTCAGCAGCACACCACCCCCACTATAAACAGTGTTGGTGCTGCACCGCTTTCCCCTCCTGAGACGCCGTATGGTGGACCAGAATCGCCTCGAAGCTATACGGAAGTCTTTTTCCATGGCCTCTCCGAACTCCTCCCATGCCCGAGTTTTTGCCTCAGTGACCATCTGAGCCGCATGCCGCTTGTACTGCTGGTAACTGTCAGCTGCTTCTGGAGTCCCACAGGCCAAGAAGGCCCGATAGGACTCCTTCTTGAGCCTGACAGCATCCCTCACCCCCCGTGTCCACCAGCGGGTTCAAGGGTTGCCGCCGCGACAGGCACCAACCACCTTGCAGCCACAGCTCTGATAAGCCACCCATCCCACATTGCACCCGACCCCATGGGAAGGGGGACCCATGTGACCTCTTCGGGCTGCACAAGGGAACACTGTGTCCAAAATTTTTAATCATCATAAGGCGTCTTTGGGCTGCACTTTGTCTGATCCTTCACCTAGGACCTGTCTGCCTTGGGTGACCCTACTAGGGGCATGAAGCCCCTGACAGCATAGCTCCTAGGATCATTGGGACACTCAAACCCCTCCACCACGGTAAGGTGGCAGCCAAGGGAGGAGTTTTTTTTTATTTATTTATTTATTTTTGTTCTGTAAAACATAATTCAACACACAGCAACATGCTTGAGAGCAGCTTTCAGCATATAAAGACAAATCTTTACCATACCAAGAGGTTTGATTGATTCCAGTTCCCGTTCTAATGCAAAGTCGATATGCAACTCTGTTCAATTAAGGAAGTGACTGAGTTATATGATTAACTAAGGGGAAGATAGATGAGATTTCCAGGACAGAACAGAGGTAGGTTTAAACACGTGTTGGAAAAAAGCTTCTGAAGGTGAAATGGGAGATGAGGGGAAGTCAGAGAGAAGAGCTTTTAAAGAGTTTTAATAAGTTTAGTTTTCATTGGACTAAGTGATAAGATTAAAAAGAGAACTGTATCCACTACTTGCCCTCCAAAGCAACACTTTATTTACTCACATACTTATTTTCTGTGCTTGTTTTCTGCTTTTTGAGAGAGAACTGGAACCTATCCCAACAGTCAACCCGTGATAGGTAGAGTACACCCTGGACTGGTCACCAGTCAATTGCAGACCACACTTTTAACTTTGTTTAATGTCCATTTTGGGCTGCACAGTGGTGGAGTAGATTAGTAGTGGGACTTTATTTAACCCATATGGAGTGGTCCAAATTTAGCCTGCACTAATAGGTTGAAAATCGACCTGTTTAGACCATCTTCAAGACCAAATGTCAGTGAACATCTCCATGAAGAAGTTTTTTTACATTGCAAAGATGACATTTTTTCACCCTTCACTTTTAAACCAAATTTAGACAACTTAAATGGTAGGCAAAGTCATGGATGGACAGAAGTGTAGTGTTTTCAGCTCTTATAAACCCAATCTTAAACATTTAATAGCAGTTCATACAAATGCTCTTTTATAAACCTTTGCATCACAATCGCTTTATGTGTGTGTTTTTTTTATTTATAAAATTCCATTCTATGGTTAATTGCAAGAATGCAGGAACAAATGGCAGTAATGGAAGCTAATTATTACTTCAGTCCAGTGCTGCCTGAAGCACTTCTGGCAAGACTGGAACAATGATGTAAACATTTAATAAATAGTGCTCACATGTTTTAAGATGCTATACAGCAATTCACTTTAGTCTTGACCCCTCAGATGAGCTGGGAGCTCGTCAATCAACTTAGAATTAGCCTGTTTCTCCAAAGTAGATCTTGATTTATTTGGTTTCTTTTGGAACCTAATATTTTATAATGAAATCCACAGAATGTTTTATAATATTAATTGTTAAATTATTGTTGATTTAACATCTTATTGTATTCATACCTGCAGGTGGGTTTGTCATGTTTGTCAGACTTTTTTTTTTTTTAAAAAAAGTCTAGTCATCAGATGTGTCAGTTTTTTAATCTATCACCAGGTGTTTTAAAAGAGGTAAAACAAGTTTTGAAAAAAGAAAATTATAGGTTTAAATAAATTTAAAGTTTAGATGCGTGCACGCCACACTCTAGGGGGATTAGCCAGAAAAACCATTCACCCTATTGCAGTTTAAACAAAAAAGTGTATGTGTTGGTGTATAAACTGTATAAGAAATGTAAAATTTGTTGGGAATAAAAAATACTAATCTGAGGAAAAAATATATAAATTTAAAGTAGAAAAAACAAAAATGCCACAATTTACAGATCTGATGTTTAATGTCTAATGTCTCATGTCTGTTGTTTAAACTGAAAAACTATATCATTTTTTTTTTCAACTATGTAGTTTGATGGCTGCAACATTTTAAAAAAGTTGGGACTGGATCATAATTCCAACTGAGAAGCATCTCCTCTTCTTTAAACATCAGTCTGTAAACATCTAGGAGCTGAGGAGAGCAGCTGCTGGAGGATTCCAGCGGTTCAACAGTCCTAATTATTTGCTGGATTTTTTGTTTGTTTGTTTGTTTTTATTCTTTGCTGGATGGGAGTATATGTTTGTGGCAATCTGCCATCAGGCCACTTGTTTTGCTCCTCCAGTCTTCCTGATTGGTTGGCCTGTCAACTAAACACAGCTGCAGCTGATTCTCATCAACTATCTCAAGGATTCTTAAGGCAGTCAGAAGGAGCAGTCTTCGCTCAAGCATTGTTTGCTACCGGTAAACAGTCTTGGCCTCTCTCTCTCTCTCTCTCTCTCTCTCTCTCTCTCTGTCTGTGAAATATTGATTTTGTTTGTGCTCTTTGCCTGTTTAGAGAACCTGACTCCACCCGTGTCTGCTCTGATGCCCAAGCTGCCTGAGTAAATCTGCTGAACTAGACTGAAGCCAGTCCATCTCCAACCTGCCTTCCGGAACATCCTGTGAATGCCTACCTGGGGAACTGGAACCTGAAGCCTGTCTGTCTCCAACGTACCTGGACACCTCCTCACTCGAGCACCTTGTAAATACTTACCTGGATTACCTGGTACTTCACTACCAAACACGAACTGCTGCCTCCATTCGTAAGAACAGACTCACCTGCTTCGTAGTTCTTTTGCAGCCGAACCAGTTGAATCCAGAACTTAATCATTACCTCGCTCTTTCAGATCCCGTCATGTCACTTAAGCTGTCTTGTAAATGAATCCCTTACTTTACTAGGTCTCCTGTGTCGGTCCGTTCTCAGGGTTACTCACATTTGGCAAAATCCTCGAACCTGATAATGTTGTCCTTTAACCCGTGCACACTTTTCTGCATGGTACCTTTTCAGATGTATAATCATCACATGCCTGACTGGATGGTCCCTCTCCTTTTTAGTACAGTGAATGTGGCATTTGTGGTTTTCCATAAGAATTTCAGATTTGGATTTGTCTGACCACAAAAACGTTTTCCATTTTGCCTCAGTCTATTTTAAATAAAAGCTGGCCCAAAGAAGATGGGGAAATGTGTAATCATTGTATTCTGTTTTTTACATTTTACGCAACGTCCCAACTTTGTTTAAACTGGAGTTGTAATTCACCATTCAAATTAATTTGTATTGTGTGTCATCTATAACTTATTTAATACTTACTTAATAAACAAACATTTTAATGAACATCTTCCAAGTGGGCTGCCTCCCTTTTTTTCAGAAGTTGTATGATTTTTAAGGAGATCTTGTGCACATTTTTTTTTATCAAGTTACTAAATTGAAAAGATTATGAAAATGCCAATTTTTTCATTAGATAATAGAATAAACTGTGTTTGTACACAGAGGTATAAAGACAAGAAAGTTGTATATGGTCATGGTTACTGTGGTTAAGTCTAAAGTAATCAGAATCGGTTTGAGTTTACATTGTTTCACCATGGCTTTATATTTAAACAAAGATTTATTGAGTGTAAACATAACATGGGAAGCAGACCAATCCCAGCTGTTATGGTTTGTGTTGCCTCCTATGTGCAGTCCTTATAAAAAGTATTTCCCCACTTGGATGTTTAACTCCCATGGCCTTGAAATTAACCCAAAGTTACAAGAGCTTCTCTGCCTCTCTTTATCTCTCTTTTGAGGGTTAAAGGGGTGAATATTTATGTAATCACTTATTTTACAATACATAATTTTATTAAGTTGGTATTACTCTGTAGAAATTTGATTTCACTTTGACACTAAATAAGGGTTTTGTTGTTTCTTCTCTTTTTTTTGTAAAGAACTCCAGTTAATGACCATAACTGATTTATGACAGCAATAAAAGCAGAAAACATGATTACATGACTGAGAAGGGGTTCATCATGCTATGGTATAACTACAATATGAGCGGGTCAGAGGCTATACTGTGGCTGAATCAAGTATTGTTTAACAAAAAACATTCAAAGATACTTTCTGTCAAATACATTTTCTCTTTTATTTTAAGAGAAGGATTTTAATTTGTTTAATTAAAATCTGTTTGGGATCTTTATTTTTAGTTTGTCACTATATAACCCTCCTGCTACCCTTGACTCAAACTGACCCATGAGGCCTCAGTTTCAAAATTGAGGTCTATCATCACTTCACTGACCTGCTACAATAAATTTCAAGGGTTTTGTGACATCTGAGCCTC
The DNA here is from genome assembly GCF_001649575.2 of Kryptolebias marmoratus. Classification (NCBI taxonomy): domain Eukaryota; kingdom Metazoa; phylum Chordata; class Actinopteri; order Cyprinodontiformes; family Rivulidae; genus Kryptolebias; species Kryptolebias marmoratus. The sequence goes on from NC_051440.1 coordinate 3,131,987, forward strand.
ATGTATAAACAATACAATAACAAGATGCATATGCTGAAAAATAATATTAAGCACTGTTTAGAGTCAAAGTGCAAAAAATCTAACATTTTTCACAGATTTATACAGCCTGTTGTATGTAAGGGCCTGACGTTGTCCCTGAGGACAGGAGCTATTTAAAGGCTGACAACAGCAGACAATTATTTAATTTATCGAATTAGGAAGGTATGCTGTTTAATAAACCATGAACTAAACATTTAATCTAATATTTACACTGATTGCTTTTTTCCAAGAACACACTGCTTAACTGCATTAAGCCTTGGTGAAACATGAATTGAAGCCATTTCACATGACAGGAATCATGAGCTGTATTCAGAGTGAGGTCAGATACTGGAGCGATGATGAAGCTCTGTCACAGACATTCTGTTTACAGGAAATAAAGGTCAGATTATTCCTGTAATTTGTTTAAAGGGAAGCAAGTATCACTGTTCAACATTCATTATTTATGCCATTAGTTAATGTTTAAATTCAAGAGGTTATTTAGATAGAAAAACATATGGAACTCAACACCACAAAAAAGAAACGCATAGGGCTGTATTTTTTGTTTGTTTGTTTTTTTAAGGGGGGGTAAAATTTCATTTTTTTTCCTTTTGTGGTTTCTGGAGATTTTCAGAATCAATACACAAAGGAATTTGTGAAAAGAAACATTTCACAGAAAAAGTACCTGTGATGTTTCTTTATCTCTAGAAAACAAGTCACCAGAAGAGTTAGTCCAGATAAGATTTGATTTAATTGCTTTAATCCTGACTTTTGTGTTTTGGAGCAAAGATCAACTCATCACCAGAATATGTACGGCTGAGCTCTTCTATGGAAACAACTGGAATTACTGAAACAATAACTTAGCTGAGTAGAGATGTGGAAATAAGGCAGGAAGCATGAAAAATGATACTGTGGTGTACCTAATATTTTATTTCTCAGTGCTTGTTAAATTGCTATACCGTAGTAAAGCAACTATTTGTGCAGTGAATAGATACATAAAAAAATTTTTTTTAAGACAACCAGTCATGCTTAAAGTTAATGAACTTGAAGTTTCTATATGTAAAGGATAATTAACTTAATATATCTCATGTCACGGAATAAGATAAACTCACTTGGAGCGTGATAGTAAAACTGGACAGCAAAAAAAAAGAAAAAGTCTGTTCTGATATAGTTATAATATATCGGCTGTATAGTTTCTGCTTTAGTTGCAGGGAACTTCTAAGCCAAACATATGACTCCATGGACCCAATTTGTCTTGCGTCAGCAGTCCAGATTGCTGATGTTATAATGGTTTGAGGAATGTTTTCTTGGCACAGGGTGAACCTCATAATACCAGTTACAGTTTTATGACTACAGCCTCGGTTCTGTGGTGGACCATGTGCATCCTTCATGGCCAGTTTACTGTTGAATACTTCCAGCAAAAATAATGTTCATTCTCCCAAAGTAAAACTCTCTCAAGTTGTTTTTTTAAACCTTACAATAAATTATGTGGGCTTCAGCTGTATTCTCAGTAACCCTATGTGAATTCATTAAAATTTATGTTGAGACATCAGCAGCACAATGTCATGAATTTGTAGTTTTGTGGTTTGAAAGGCCTGGTAGGCTTTGGATCGTAGCAAGAACTTTTAAAGAACAAAATGACTGTAAACAGGGAAATTGTCCAAATGAAATAAGCCAAAAATGGAAAGAACCTGACAAAAACTAAGAAAAACCAAGGAGTATGTACCAGGGAGACAGATGGTACTACTCAACAGGTGTGCTGATTACTAATGGGGAGCTGGAGACAAGGACTACTTGAGGACAATTATTGTGACAATTACTGGTGCAAAAACAAAAATCAAGAGCATTACTAAAACTTACAATAAATTTAAAACCAAACTGAGTACATCCAAAGGACTCAACAAAAGACCAAGAATTAAAACATGTCTCTTTCAAACACCCCTCTCAAGTTGGACCTACTTCCCATCTTGGTATTAATTATGCATGAAGCCAACTTACCTTTTGTAAACCCCTGAGCTGCCAAAGTAGTGATAGAGCAGATGCGGTCAATACCTGCACGGATAAGCTGGCATCACAACCAAAAGGTGTCATCAGTGATGACAGATCAACCAGCTGTGGGATTTAGAACAAAAGATGGCTGACACATTTTATGCATAGTGCTACATGTCAGTGCTGCTGGTTATATTTTGTATTTCTTTTGGTTCAGTGATGCTGGCTTCATTGTGTAAGCAGACTTTATTACAGGACACTGTCATCTTGATTGTTGCATTTGTGAACGGCCAGAGGCAGTTAAATTTGTGTGGCAATATTGTGGAACTGTTTTGTGAAAGGGTCTGTAGACTGTGACAGTGTCCCCCTTTTAAGGGATGGCTGTTCATGTCTCAAAACAAACAAAAAATGTCTATCCTATCTAGGAGAGACCAGGCAAAGGAATGATTGGGGCAAGGCAAATTAATTCAGGGGGCTGTTTAGGCAGGAAGTCAACCTGGAGGCTTTCCTGGCAGGCTGGACATTTTGTAGGTTGGCACAGTGGTTATCCAGGTGTCACACCTGTTGAACCGGGCATGACAAAATTTGGAGACAGATGAGCCGTTCCACGTGAAAACAGTTTATTAAATGAACCATCGCAGGCTGAGGAAGAAGTGCACAAACACTGCCGCCCGCTCCCACCCGATCTGCTCTGGAGGCCAAACCAAAAAACACAGGCCGTAACCAGCTGGAAGCTGGCTTTTAACACCAGCCCAGGTGTCCCCAATCAGGTAGCCAAGCCATCCACCTGCTCCCTGAAAGAGAAAAGCACAGAGACACCGAGTGGACTGGAGGGGGTCGTCACACAGGTGAGACACGTTTGACATCCTGCATTGCTGAGAACAACCAGGAACTGACAGATGAAGGTCCTCCAAATTCTCCAAGCAACCAAATCAGGAGCTGGCAGAGAGGAATCCTCCAGAACCCTTTAAATAACTAGAGCAAGAACAGGTAGAATGACAACTGATAGGACCCCCTTCGTGATTGGTGCTCGACATAGTGGAGAGGTCTCTGGTTGGACCTTTCCAACGATATTTGGTGTTTGACTTGTTTGAGAGACATCAGGCTAGATCCCCTTAACAACTAAAGATCTGAACAGGTCCTTAGTTATGAGGGAATTAATGCACCAAGTGAGTTACAAACAAAAATTCCCTCATACTGATTGATGGTGTCAGCTGAGCTGTGATGTCAGATTTAAGTTGAGACATAATGTGTGACGTGAAGCCTGACTTGGAGTGTGGCGTAGTGCTGGACTCAGGTGTGGAATGTGGCTTATTGCAGGACAAGTAAAGAGTTGGGCATGAGACTCACAAGGTAAGGCAGCATGGAGCTCAAAGGCTGTATCAAAATGACAGGTTAATAGATAAGATAAAAGACAAATGTAAAAGTACCATTCCCCCTCCCCGACCAGTCAACTGTTTCAAAATAAAACAAAAAACACAAAACAAGTCTTCTCTTTTTTATCATACAATCAAACTATTCAGTTTGACTTCACTGAAAACACATTAATGAGCAATTTTGAAGCAAAATTACACTCTTATGTTGTCTAAACCAGAGACTGATTACTCTAGCACTTGCTTTTTTAGACTTCATAAACTATAAAAACAAGAACAAAAGTCCATAACAATCTTTATAACATCCAAAATAAACTTGGAAATTTAGAATAATCCCCACTGACTAAATATATTGTTTATCCTTAATTTAGTGGAAAGAACACATGAAATCCCATAAATGCAATATATATATATATATATATATATATATATATATATATATATATAGGAACAGCAGTCCTAGGAACAGCTAAGATACTGAATAGCACCCTCAAGCTCCCAGGCCTCTGGTAGAGGACCTGAGTTTGAAGTGAAAGTGGAACCGCCCATGGCCCATGTGAAACAAATAGGGCGAGATGGAAGGTTTTCTCTGGATACTGGGGTTTTCTACCACATGCTCGGTTCACTAATTGTCACTAGGTGTCAATGTGAATGATTGTTTGTCTCATTTGTCTTTATGTGTCCCTGTGATGGACTTGTGACCCCGCCTGTTGCACAGTAAGCTCTGGACATCTGAGACTTTGCATGAAAATCAAAGTTAAGAAAATCAAACCCAACATGCATGTTTGTGGACTGTGAGAAGAAAACCGGAGTACTCTGAGAAAATCCACCCATGCACAGGGGAGAACTCCTCATAGAAAAGCGTCAGATGAGCTTTGACCTTCTAGCAGTGATGCCACAGCAAGTGGCAAATGCAGAAATGAAGCACATGCTTGGTTGCTGTGCATACAAAACTAAATGTTTCAGTATGAATGAGTCCTCTTATTTTATCTTCAAGTAAAAAAAAGCTGATGGTACATCTGAACCATGTTGAAATGTGTTCCCAGAAAATGTTTTTGGTTCTGAGGCCTTTTTCTAGTTTTTACAAAGGACTGAAAATTTATTGTGATCACTTGTGTATTACTTGCAGATTCTCATTTGTTTTAGCCTTCAGCATGGTGAGGACAAGCTGTAATTTCCAACAGCAGGAACTTATCTAACCATGGCTTAGCAAGTGGCCATTGTCATGAGATTTGTGCTTGTTTCCACTTGTTCCCCATCATTTTTGAGACAACTTCCTGCAGCTAAAATTGATACCAGTAATATTGAAGGATTAACTGAATCCATAATCCATGTACTTTTTTGAAGTGTCTGGCAGTTGCTGTTGATTGTAACAAGTTAAAGATGTTTATGGTCACAAGGCAGCAAGAAATGAATTAAAAATGAACTCAAGATGGGACTCTTTAGTGCATCTGTAGTAAGCGGTTAAAGGTAAACTGTAAAGTGTTTATGACTTTTCTTTTAATTTATGTTAGCTTCACTAACATAAATTAAAAGAAAGTTATAAAAGACGCTTGTTTTCAGAGTCTCACATTTTATATAAAAAGGTTAAAATAAAAATGACTAGGGTCTTTTTGCATTTTCCATGATCACTCACAAGTGTGACGTATCACGTGCCAAATACAGGAAGGTGAACAAGGCAGTAAATAGCAAATACAGATATTGTGGGGGTGAAATGGTTTAATGAGTTGTAATTAATTGTGTAAACCGACCCAAAACTACAACAACTGTGTCATTCTTCAGATTCCCAAAGGACAAGAAAGTTTGATGGATATGGTTAGTTTTGCTCCTGGTGAAAATTACAACCCAAAGTCTGGTGACTGACTGTGTTGAGTTCTCGACAGCATCACTCCAGACCAAAACAAAAAAAGGGTGCTTTAAAACGGGTACTCTTGTGAACAAAACTTTCTTCTTCTTCTGCTTCCATTTTCTCCAATAAACACTGACAGTAACCTCCTCAGTGTCCTACAGCGGTCTACCACAGTTTCTACGTCACCAACCAAGGAGGTAACTCCGCCCACACAATCAGCCCACAATGGGATTTTGACACAAAAACTCTAAAAACAAGTCATTAACGTTTTAAATCAGAGAAATGGACCACTGGAGTGTTTTATGACAGTGTTTAACTAAATGTAGTTAGTCCTGTAAAGGAATGATTTTGCCCTTTTGTAAGTGGGTTTCTATGTAAATCTTATAAATAATTCTTCTTGTTGTACATAGCTTCTTGAAATACCTCAATTCAGAGAAACAGGGTTTACATTCGACATGGGTAAATGGCTAGTCTGAATTTTGCCAAGACCGAAATGGACTGCAGCTGTCCTAAAAACAACTTAATTCTCCAAAATATCATTGCAGTTCATGCAAACGCTATTTTCAAAATGTTTACATTACTGTTAAATTTGCATAACACAATTATTTATATAGAATTCTGTGGTTATTTACAATCACAAATGGCTAGCTGTTGCACTTCATCCAGGAGTAACATTCAGTAGAAATTTCATTATATTCCTGCAATTAGCAATGTAATGCAAAACTGTCTTCTGCATTTAAGTTTAAATAAGAGCATTAGCATGAACTGCTATGAAAGTTTGAAGACTGAAGCTATTTTAAGACAGCAGTCCACTTTGGAAGTGCACTCATTCAGACTATACTTACAAGCTAAAAATAGCTGTTTTAAACAGACTCACTTTCAAAGAGGATTTTGCCATCTTAAAACAGCTCCTGAATGTAGCTTTTAAGATGGCATCTGATTGAGCTGTGACTAGCAGATAAACAGCATTCATAGGGGAGTTTCCCAAATGTCCCAGAATATCTTGCGAGTTTGGTGATGGTTCTCAACTTCCTTGTGTGAGTCGTAGAGGCACGGAACGCTGTCTCTTGAGTTTTGAACATGTTCAAAAAAATTTGGGTAACTATTTTTTTTTCGAAATAGTCACCAAGTTGTGGGCCTCTGTAAGCTGTAACGCTCTTCTGACAGAAAACATTGGAGGCATTGATCCAGATCTAAAAACCACGCGAGGAAGAAGAATAATTTATGAAAAAATGTTTCAAATCTGCCTTTCTTCATTTTAAAAGTCTACTCTGGCAGATTCATTCATGAACGTGGGGGTGGCTGCTGAGGTAGGAAGAAAATGGACGGAGGTAGGCAGCAATATAATGTGCACAGCCAACAATGCAGTTTTACAAGCATTTTACACATGAAAATTGACCATGTTTTTAAAAAACTGTCTGCTCAAAATGTGGCCACATGACTCAAGGGTTACTTGCTCACAAACACTCAGAGTTCAGTGAGACTACAATGAAAGATTCATGTATTTTCTCGCATTTTTGAGTCACCAACTAGTCTCCCAACAGTTGCAGCTCAGTGTTTCATCTTTTCAGTCTCAGCTTTTCAGAAAGGAGTCAAAATCTTCTTTTTTTTCTGCCAACATTCTTTTCTGTTTAAGGGTTCACGTCAGGGGCGTCACTATGTTTTAAGGACAAGGGGGGCTTAGCCCCCAGGAGATGCACAGGATGTGAGCAAACGTAGTGGGCGAGAACAAAATTTCTCAAACAGCTAACAAAACCTGAGTTGCTTTTCCACATTTTTGGACACATGTAACAGATACCTTACTGTGTTTTAAGCAACCAATTATATTTTTATTCAGAACATCAACAAACAGGAAATATGTTTACAGTTTTAACAAGAAAAATGAACTTTTTTTTTAATTTTGTGAATTGAATATTACTATACTGTATTAAATGCCAGCTAATGTACACTATAATGTTTGGTGCTGGTGTATACCCAGTTATGAAGTCTAACTGTGACTTTATATATTATATAAAATCTCTCAGTTATTCCACAAC
>NC_051440.1:3139296-3167729 GCF_001649575.2 Kryptolebias marmoratus
AATAATATATGGTTATTTATTTAAAATCATATTCTGGCCACATTATATTGAATTTTTGTAAAAAAAAAAAAATTTTGACACCAAAATTATTTAGGGGGGCTTGAAAACATTTTAGGGGGGCTTCAGCCCCCCTAAAACAGGCCTAGTGACGCCACTGGTTCACGTCCCCTCCCTTACAAAAGAAAAACCACCACTTCGGACTCATTGCTTCATGAATCAAACTCTTTCTTCATTATAAAAATAAATGAATGTAAATAAAATTCCTTCATCTTACAACAAAATGTATGAAGTAATTCAAAAACAAAAAAAGAAACCTCAATCACAATGAAGCTTGTACTATTTATGTCTAAATTAAAGAAGAAAGAAGAGTAACAAATTGCTGCTAGAGGGTTTTTTTCTTTTATGTTTATGAAACACATAGCAGAATATTGATTTTGACAGCTGCAATTTTGAAACACAGAATAGACATCGAGTATAGGACTGATTCAAGGTCTGGTTCCAGATCCTCTGCTGTCAACTATGAGCAGTCCCTGCAGACTTTAGCTGGTGTCTGTTCTGATGGGACCTTCATCTAAGACTTCTGCTGCGTCTGTGTCTCTGCATCTAAAAGGAATACAAAATATTTGATGTTTATTAAAATGAAATGAAAGCTTTTGATTTTTAAGATCTGTTTCTGGCTTTTACAAAAGAACTTGTACAATTTTATCAGTTATTTTTGTATTGGTCACAGATTGTTTTTTGACATATCAGCTTTCCACGACTCTCTGTGGTTGTAATTTTCCACTAGAGGAACTTAACTAACCATAACCTAACATGTGGTAATAATTACATATTGTAGGTCGTGTTTGTTTCCAATCGACCTTTCTGTGTTTGAAACAAGTATCTGCTGCTAAAACTAAAACATGGTGATGATGATTGGGATTTGTCCAAGAAATTATTTTTATGATAAAGACTTAAGATTAATAAATTTCTTTCTGATGGTTTTCTCGAGATCACTAGTTATTTATGTCATTATTATGAAATAAAGATTTAGTTTTCTCAAGATCACCAGCGGGAGAGGACTTGGAAGTGTAAGTCAAAGAATGAGTGTGTAATTCTATGAATAATTCTGTAAATAGGGGATACGTGTTTTCACGAGCAGAATTGGTAAACAAAAGCTCCACATTCCATGTTTGATTTAATAAATCGTTATCTTAAGAAAACCGTAATTGTTATTTTGTAATAACGACATAAATAACACGTGACCTAAAGAACACCACCAGAAAAAAGTTTATGCAGAACACCTCCACTCTTGGCTTCTGTGCTTTGACAGCAAACACAAAAAAATACAGCATGTCTTACATAATAACAATATCATTAATGTTAATAAAAGATCATAAACTGTCTGACAATGAATGAAAAAAAAAACAACTAGATAATAATAGATAACAGTAATGGAGAAAAATGCTCTAAAGTGATGAGTAATTCTTTAGTGTTTCTCAAGTCCTTGTCTCTTTCTGCAGTCACAAATAAAACTATCAGTTTTGTACAATTATTTTATTGTAAACCATGCTGCTGACTTTCAATTAAATATGCCATAAAAACAAAATTACCTTGCTATGCTGACTGTGAAACAGTTCACATTTTACTCAATTCTTGCATAATTAAATGATAGTTCATGTCAGGATGATTCACTCAAGTACTGTCAAAAAGACTAAGAATATCTATTTGTACATCCAGTACCTTACTAAATAAAGTGATTCTGTCTTGTCTAAAAATAAGTAAAACAAATGAATTACCTCTAAATATATTTGCAGTTCTTGGTTATTTAAATTGCCAGAAATATCAAATTGAGCCTTAAGACCTCATTTACACTTAATAATGACCCCACTACACTCTACAACATGTTAAAACATGACAGGACTGTGTCAAATTTGGAACAGTTTCTTTAGTGTGAAAGCAATTGTGATGCTGGTTCAATCCTAATACTCAACAAGTAGGTTTTTTACTCCTATTTCCTGCATCCCAATTTGTGCATTTTAAATTGATGTCAGCCTTATAGGATGAAAGTGGGAATCACCCATTTCCATTTTCATTTTTGTAATAAATTTATTTTAGACATCTCAAGTTTAAACAAGATAGACTAGTTTGCCAAGATTGATATTCTGGGGCAAATGTTTGAACAAAGTTACCAACATTGTCATCCCAAGAGGTGAGATGCCTATATGTCCTTACACGGAAGTTTCACATAGGCAGTATAGTTCTACAAGATGTCAAATGCCTCATATATTTCATTCCATCTGCCAAGCTGCCTGCCTGTCTAATAAATGACACATGCTTTCATAACTGACTTTCTAAGCTCATTAGAAACAGAACCGCTGTTCAAGAGCCTGACATATCAGTGATCGGATCAGTGCTTGAAAAAGGGTTGATGTTGGATGATTCCTTGAACGTGTCTTTAGGGGACTCACATTCCAGAAACAAATGCAGGCATAAGACAGAGAAACTCAACATAAGCTTAAGCCTAAGGCACACAGACTGTCAGAGAATAAAGGGTATGTCTGAAATGAAAAAGAAAGAAATGTTTTTTTTAAACTCCACAGTTTTCCCACATATGTTTTAGTTTCCACAATATGAAGTCAGGCAATCATATAGGAACTGACAGAACTTGGTTGCAACTTATATGTCATGGACATTTTGTAGATTTTTCGAGGGCACAAAGTGATAATGGGCATAACTGGTTGTCAAGTCATTGTTCCTGGAAAGTTCCATATTTCCTGTCCATGTAGAGACACCAAACACAAAGTTTTCAAAATTCTTAAATTTGGAGAGCATTTTATTTTAAAAAAAGCAAAGCTTTCTCACCAAAATCTCTGTTTGCACGTGGACTGGAGGTGCAAAAGCTGCAGAAAATCTCTGTTTTTAAAACTTTTCTGAGTAGTGTGTGCAGTTTCCTCGTACAGCTACGTTTGTGTCAGCAAAAGACAAATAAGTGCTTATTTAAGAGGAACTGCTGATTGGATCTCAGATCCTAACATCCATGATTTTTTGGGGGAGAAAAAGGACATTTTGTGCTAACCAGTTATAATTCTTGATATCTATTTATTCTGCACAAACAAAGCACAGTTTGGTGTGATTGAACCTGTAGCTGTTTTTGCCAGTGAGGCCAAACTGCAGACAGATCTTATTCATCTTTGTGCTCTTTAATACAAACACACAGAAAAAAATTAAATAAATAAACCTATAGTGACAATTTAATTATGATGATATTATATTTTAGAGGTTTTGCAATTGGAACTTCACACCAACAGCTCCCATATTTGTCTTCTCTATTTCTACTTTTTATTTCTTCTGGAGGTTTACCTCTTCTAAATAAATGGAAGCATATGGTGTGTTTAAGACTCTTGAGTGAGTGCTGGCTTCTTTCAGCCATCACCTTGAATGCTGGATGAGTCATATAGATAGTCACTGATGTCAAGGTAAATCTCTTTTAAAGATCTATTGGATTTGAGGATTAGTTCTTGAATTCCTTTCTTAATCTTTTTAAGCATGATCAGTGAATCAAACAATAGGTAACCCATTATACGCTTGTTCTACACAAGTGCTTTTTGTTGTTGTTTTTAATTTTTTAATTCCTCAGCTTTGAAATATTATAGTGGCATTGTTCTCATGAGAATCTTTTGAAAGATCAATGCGACATGACAGAAAACACCTAAAACTAAACAACTGAAAACTTGCTTCTTTTTTTTAATACCTATTCTAAACTACCTACTGCCATCACATGTAAGACTGTGAGTATCTACTATTTATTTATTAATGTTCACTGCCTTGAAAGGTGGGCAGTCATCTAATTCTCTGTGTTTCTCTGTCAACAAAACATCTTTCCCAGATGGTCGAGGCAGATGAACTTGGTTCGAGAGGTTTCCTCCTGGTAAAAAGAAGTCATTCCTTCCACCGCTGCCTCTGTGCTTACTAAGGATGGGTTATTGTGCCGAAGTAAAACTAACGCAATCTGTTGGCTTACTTAGACAGACAGCTTTTCAAATGACCATTTCATAATCGCTGTCTGTGACTGTATTGCGTTATAATTGGATGGAACTGACTGTAATTGGATTTGAGATGACGTTTGTTGTGAATCGGCACTGTACAAATAAACTGAATTGAATTGAATAATATCTCCTGAACCAGAGGATGGATTGTAATCAAACTCTCAGAAAATAATCATTGGATGCACAGTTACAACTGATTTTACTTTTGGAATCAACTTGATTCAAGATATCCTCCACAGCTAAGTGACCTTAGCAAACCTCAAAATGGCTACAATATTGCAGATATTGTGCACAAACATGGTGTGGTAGTAGCTGAGTCATCCCTAACACATCCTCCAAGCACTAACTGATTTTGTGACATCTTTCTTTAAAACTTTGCTTTAAGGAATGCTAGCTTCATGGTTTTGCTAGATGGATTCCCATCCTGAGCCTGGTTCTGGTTCTGATGGAGGTTTCTTTCCATTAAAAGGGAGCCATTCCTCTTGAGTGTCAGCCACCACAATGTGCTTGCTCAAGATTGGGGACAGCCTTGTATTTTTTCTGTCATGGGAACTCTCCTACTCAGGTGTTAAAATACAGCTTTAGTGTTCTAACATTTATTGAAATCGAGTTGAGATGGGCTCAAGATGCCTGGAACAACTCTGCAACTCTGTCAAGATTAGGACAAAGGAAGAACAGAACACATGACTTGGTGGTTAAGCCTAATCACCAGTAAATACATAAGATAAACATGGTCTACATGCCTTTTAAAAGCATGACACAAACCTTATGGTAAATGGCCTGCACTTGTATAGCACTTTATCTAGTCCAAGGACTCCAAAGCGCTTCACACTACAATCATTCACACAATGATGGAGGTAAGTCTGCCACAAAGTGAGGCTGCCGTTACACTGGCGCCACCGAACCCTCTGACCACCACCAGTAGGCAAGGCAGGTGAAGTGTTTTGCCCAAGGACACAACTGCTGAGACAGACGGAGCAGGGGATTGAACCGGCAACCCATCGGTTACAGGCTGAACCTCTACCTCCTGAGCCACCGCGACCTTTAAAGAAGCATGTATTTCTTATTTCCAAAAATATATCTTGATAACAAATTTCTCAGGACACTGGCAGTTCTGCTGAGGCAGTGCAGGTGAGACAGGTGTAGCTTAGGGTTACTGTGGTTTCGTTCCTCTATGGAAATCAGTATAAAAGTAGTGAGGTGTAGTTACCAAAGTGGAGCATCCAGCAAGCTAGACAAAGAATGCTTATGTAGTGGTATAGAAATACCTAATTCCACACAAATAGTTTCCAGGTGAGAAGTTCCGGTTCTTAAGGTGGGCGTGGTGTATATAAGGAGCTGTGGCGTTCATTCAGTCATGTGTCGTCTTTGTTCTCCCACTGTGTGGCTTGCGTCCTGTGGGCTCTGGCAGCGAAAAAGCAACAAAACGCTAGCTGGTGCGTGTTGCGCTGATATGATATGATATATGATATGTTCTCCCTCCCTGCACTTTAGCTGATCTTGGTCAGAAAATCTAATTTGGAGTGTGATCATAGATAAAACGTCACAGCGCTACGCTCCTTCTCTTCCTTGTTTTGCGAGTGTGTGTGCATGTTTGTGGATCGGCAGGTAAGAAATTAATACTCATTTAAGCTTCAGTTTGTAGTTTTATTTAAAATGGTGTCTAATTTTTCATAGGCTCCCCACAGTTGGACCATTGCTGCTCTGTTCCGCCCTGCGTTTGTCTCCCTGATTTTTTTGTACCATCGTTTTAAAGTTGGACTGCGGCGGCGTTATCCGCCCTTATTGAAGCCGTGTTTGGGGTGTGGCATCAACGCGCCCGGTTCACCTCCCGCTGTGGCGTGGCAGGAGAGCCACGCCTGGTCCTGATGTTTTTAACGTGTATTGTCTATTGTTAATTTTTATTTCTTTACTTATTTTGTTTACAGCCCTTTTGTTTTTTATTTTAGTCGAGCTGATATTGTTCTTTTTAAGACTGTTATATTGGTTAACAGTTTGTCTGCAGTTGCTGAGGTCCGGTGACGGTGTTGGTGTGGTGACGGCATCTTCCTCTTCTGCGTGCTGTGATTCTTGAGTGTGGGGTTGTCTCACTCATTTGGTGTTAAGGGTTTTTTCGGGGGGTTTGCTGTGCAGCTACTGCAGCTCTTCTGCTTTTTTTTAATCTCCTTTGTTTTCAGTCTTAAACTGATTTTAAAAAGAATTTAATAAATGGTTTTCGTAAACTTCAAACTGTCTCAGATGTTCTAATTCTTGCATAACCGAACCTGTGTGCCTTAAACCAAAGGTAATATTCTCTGGGCGAAATTCCCAGGGTGGCGTTGTTGAGCAATCTATTAAAACAAAAATTCCACAAAATCTGAGTTCCATCTAGGGTCGCCACAGTTAGTTTCTTAAAATAGTTAATTTACACTTTGCTTCGTGCATGGACACAGACCAGGAAGGAAGCCAGACAGAGACAGAAATAAGTAAAGAGAAGTTTGCTTATTGTGGTAATATGAGGAACAGAAGGAATGGGGAAGAAGACCCCCCAAGCATGCCTTAATTGGTATCATTTGTCCTTCCATTACAAATCCTGCCAGGATGATTCACCATATTCAGGTATCAAAGAATGCAGGATTAGATTAAACAGACCCACATTTTAAATCAAACAAGAAAAGTGACTCATAATGAGTGAAACACTGCAGGAAACAGTCTGCAGCGGGAAACTGGCAGGGAAGAGATTTGTTTTATCTGCCTGCCTGATTGACTAATCTTAAAGGGAATGTACTAACAACTAAGGAGACGATACACTGCCAAGTAAAATCTTGTGCACAAACTGATCATCTGTCTAGATCTGATATGTGTGTTCATGAGAAAAACAACAATTGAACTGTTTTTTGTTTTTTTTTGACTGCTGTTTGCCAGTTGCCTGGCTATGAGTGAAAGGTAATGTAGTGTTGTCAAACAAATCCGCTGTCAGCACATCAACAAGTTTTTAACGACTTTTTGACAAGGCAGAGCTACTTTAATCTTTAGCAATCCTCTGCAGCTCAGTGGGTTATGATCTGTTGGTGATGGATTCAGTTTATTGTGTACTTCCTGGTCCCTTGTGAGAAGACATTTGTCATTCCTGACTCACTGACTGACTCATACAAAATAACTGACTTGAAAATGTTCTGTAGCCCCAGGCAGTAAAAGTAAAAAAAAAAGATTCCCTTCCATGCAGCTTCCCTGTTGTACTTACATTTAACTCTCTGGTGTCAGAGTGCCTGTCAATAATAAAAATATGACTTTTAAAGGAGAAAAAACATGACAAACGTCAAGGCTGAGAATGATGATCAAACATTTAACTCAAATCATAGTTATCACAGGCTGATCTAGGTATTTTTACCTAATAAAGAAAGGGGAAATAATGACACAATTTAAATTGTTACTCTGTGTCAGTGTGAACAAACAAATGATGAACACTATCGCTGTTTTTAAAATATATGTTAATGATACCGCACATGAGCAAAATGTGGCCTGAGGGCCAGAGGCAGCATTAAAGTTGATGAAAAAACCACATACAGAATATAGTAAAAGCAACACTATAAAAATTCCTGAAGAAACTTTAGTGGTGCCTTCACTTGGTGCATTTAGCTGTGGCAGCCATCTTGAATCAGGTTGCCTCCTAAAGTTAACCTGTTGTAGTTCATAAACTAAAGATTACTTTCTAAGAGTTTCATTACAATTCTTCCACCGCTTCTTGTTATATTTTACTATCAGATAGTATTGTCCCCAGTAGTTCTTGGCAAAGTATTGAACAAAGAAGTGAGCGATCTGTTAACAGTCAAAGTACGTGTTGGAGATCACTATAAGCTACTAAAACTGACTATATTATTATAATGTTTGATAAGATAGCTGTAGTAGCCATCTTGAATCAGTATGACTCCAAAATCTACTCAATTGTTCATCTAAAGATTACTTTCTGAACATTTCATCTAAAGTGTCTAGTGGTTAATGAGATATTTTGCTAACACACATTGTCACCAATAGTTAAGAGCAAAAGTTTTTCTTTACTGACTTTTTCAGCCTCCTGTGGCCTTTGAGTCAAATTAACCTGAAGTTGCAAGAGCTTTTCAACCTCTCTCTTTTGTGGGTTTGAGGAAGGTTAACCTGTTTCCAAAAAGAGGGGTGTTATTGTTTTGGACTCAAATAGGCCAAAATTATTCTTTCCTAAGTAGGTAAAGTCAATGATTGTAACTAGCAGGAATCAAAGCCTCCAAAAAAAAAAAAAATTGCTCATGAATAGTAGATTTTATTTTAACTGAGTGGCAATGTTTTTGTTACAGTATGCAAGGAAAAAGACTATTTCAAGAAAGACTGTTGTAATATGACTTATCATATTAAATATATTTACAAACTTATCATTGGGGAAAAAAGAAAAATCCTTAAGACTTTTCAATGCTTCCAACATATACAGTATGTTGAAAAAAAAGTTTTGTTTTTTTTACATTTTTTTGTATAAAACAGTCAAACATCAACAAATTAGTGACAACAATTAGCTATATGCTGTAATAAACCAAAACAAAACATCTTGTATATACTACAGCAGATGAGGATATTGTGCCCATTTTTCAGCCTAATGTATTCCCCTTTAATTTACTTTACTAAGTTAATTTTTTTTTTTTCTGAAAATAAAAAATGAAAAAAATAAACAATTTCCCACCCAGTGATAGCTATGGCATGAATGGTTTCCTGGATGAGCCTGTCCTTTGATGCCTCTTCCCCCAACCATAACCCGCACCCCCACATACTAACACACCCCACTAGCAAACCCAAACTGGATCAGAATCTGTTTTTGTGCAAGCTGCAAATTATCAAATAAAAGAAGAAAAATATATATATACCATTAACGTTGACAGACTCAAACATTCCCATCCGGGTGGGCTGCTGTATGAGCCTGTGTCATATAAAAAATGCAGCGATTGAGATTGCACTCGCTAGGTGGATGAAAATACTTGTTCATGATCACTTTGAGAATGAAACTACATTCATATAAATGATTTAAGTGAATGATTTGCATATTGGGAATTTCTTGAACAGATAAGCAAATTATTTTATGCTTGTGTTATGCATGGTTGATGTGTTAAAATGTGCTTTAGGCATAAACAGGGACAAAATGTGGGAAAATAGACTATATTGCCAAATGTTTTCACTTGTCTTCTTTCACACGCATATGAATTTGAGTGGCATCCCAGTCTTAATCCATAGGGTTTAATGTGATGTTGGCCCACCTTTTGCAGCAATAACAGCTACAACTCTTCAGGGAAGGCTTACCACAAGTTTTAGGAAGGTGTTTATGGGAATTTTTGACCATTCTTCCAGAAGAGACTGACCCCAACTCCTGAAAAAAACAATCCCACACCATAATCCCCCTCCACCAAACTTTACACTTGGCACAATGCAGTCAGACAAGAATCATTCTCCCAGCAACCACAAAACCCAGACTCTTCTATCAGATTGTCAGACAAAGAAGTGTGATTCATCACTACAGAGGACATGTCTCCACAGCTGTAGAGTCCAGTGGCGGCGTGCTTTCTACCACTGTATCTCACGCTTTGTATTGCACTTGGTGATGGAAGACTTGGATGCAGCTGCTTGACCATGGAAATCCATTCCCTGAAGCTCTCTACACACTGTTCCTGAGCTAATCTGAAGGCCACATGAAGTTTGGATGTCTGTAGCTGTTGGATCTCCAGAACATTGGTGACCTCTGCACCATGCACCTCAGCATCCTCTGAGCCCACTCTGTGATTTTACGTGGTCTACCACTTAAAATCTCAATTAACTCCACTCCACAAACTGACTGAAAACGCAATAGAAAATTTGGTCAGGGCACCAGTGGTGGAGCCAATCAATTTTCGTAGAGGTGGCCAGACTAAGACCATTGCTCACATGTGGGTGGCCCAGAAAATGGCATCTTTTTTTTTTTCCTACAGAGAAAGTTGCAATGGATCTAGAAGTCTTTCTTGGTCATTTCTTCATTTACTCACAAAGGCAGTGACGACCATGTAGAATTACACCATGAAGAGCCGCATAGTCTCTGTAATGTATTCCTAACCTAGTTAAAAAAACAAATACATAAACTGAAAAAGTTGTGAAATTACTGTCTTTGTAATTGGCGAGAAATTGCTCAAGACATTGAAAATTTAGAATAGAAAAATATTGCACAAGGCACTTTGACCAAACAAAATAATGTTGCTGGCAAAGCATCTATGGTGGCCAAGGTCATGTGATGTAAAATATTGTCGCTGTCAAACAGACACCTTGTACCTAAAAAAATAAAATAAATAAAAAGCATTTTTTCAGGAAATAAAAAAGGATTTACTTTCTATTAAACAAACTGAGTGATCACAAGCTCACTAGCTCTATTCATTGGTTAGCCATTTATAAAACCTAGGTGTGAATGGTGACCAATACAGTGGATTTATTCAAAACTTTTGTTGTTTTTGATTAGAATGCTTAATCCCCACAATAAAAATGTTACCAGAACCGCTTTCCTCCACCTGCGTAATATCACTACAATTAAAAACATCATGTCCCAAAATAATGCAGAAAAACTGATCCATGCATTTATCACTATATTTATTGGCAAGACTGTTGTAATTCTTTATTATCTAGATGTTCAAAAAACTCTTTAAAAAGTCTTCAGTTGATCCAAAATGCTGCTTCCAGAGTTCTGATGAGAGTTAGGAGGAGAGATCATATTTCTCCAGTTTTAGCTTCTCTCTGCTGGCTTCCTGTCAAATTCAGAATAGAATTTAAAATCTTACTTCTAACATACACAGCTCTAAAAAACCAAGCCCCATCTTATATTAAAATTCTCATTGTTCCATATTTTTTAGCACAGCACTTTGCTCTCAGACTGCAGGTTCACTTGGCTTGGGTTTCTTGAAGTATCCCTTAGTTATGATTCAATAGGTTTAGACTACTGGAGGACAAACTGATGACACAATACAAGTTTTCTGGTCCTGTTTCTCCACTAAAGAAAAGAAAAAAGGCCGTTAATACCAAAAAACTATCCCCCCTCCCCCTTTTTATATTGCATGTGAATGTTTTCGTACAGTGCCCTGAGATGACTTTTATTGTGAATTGGCACTATACAAATAAACTAAATTAAGATAGATGGATTTGTTTGTACCTTTTTTTTAAAAGAACAAAACCTTAAAAAGGTCGCTGAAATAACTTGAAACTGACAAAAGCAATAAAAAGAAAAAATATATACTAAAAATCAACTAATGAAATTCAGACTTTGCTTTTGAATTTTGGTTCAACAAAATTATTTTAAAAAACAAACTAATAAAATTGGTCTTGACAAGAAAGACAGTATCGCTAGAAAAGATCAAAAATAATTTGACCGCAGGGACATGTTAAACTAAAGTGTCCTGTAATCAGCATCACAGGTGTCTCTAGTCTTGTGTTCAGACAGTGTGCCAATTTAAAAGCTGAAAAGTAGTCACCCTGCTGTTTAATAACATTGTGTGTACCAAACTGAACATGGAGCAGAGAAAGCTAAGGACAGAGTTGTCTCAGGAGCTTAGAAAAAAATATTGAGTGGCATGTTAAAGATAAAAGCTATAAGACAATCTCCTAGCAGCTTGATGTTCCTCTGACTACAGATGTACATATTAAAAAGGCCACATGTAGGGAGGGTGGTTACAAAACTGTAGCCAACCTCCCTACATGTGTGTGCAAGAGGAAAAACCAGTGACAGACTGAAAAGTTGGATAATAAAAATGGTATTCAAAGAGCCCAGAACAATTTCCCAAAAAGCTTAGAGGTGAGCTTCAAGGTCAAGGGTCATCACTATCAGATCACACCATTAGTCACTGTTTGAGCCTAGGTGGACTTAACGCAAGAAGAACAAGGAAGTCACCAAATATTAAAATAGTGAGACATGTCAATATGCATTTTGGCAAAATGCAGTAGGCTTGGGTGATAGGTGTCCACCTGGACACTCTCTGGAACACACAGGGGAGAGGTGTCCCTCTAGACCAGTGGTGTCAAACTCCAGGCCTCAAGGGCCACTGTCCTGGAAGTTTTAGGTTATTCTGCTCCAACACACCTGGTTCAAATGGTTTAATTTCCTTCCTCATCAAATCATCAAGTTCTCCAGAGGCATGTACACAAGTCATTCATTTAAACCTGGTGATTTAAAGCAGGAACACATCCAAAACATGCAGGAAAGCTGCCCCGCGAGGAACAAAGTTTGACACGTGCTCTAGACCCTTTCAGTAACACACAATGAAGAGGTGTCTTCCTGGATACTCTTGGGAACATAGGGTGGAGAGACGTCCTCCTAGACCCTCTCTGGAACACATATAGAGAGGTATTCTAAGGGACCCAGTAAAATTGTAAACACTAAAAGTGAGCAAGCACACAAAGGATAGTACAGGGAGCATGCCAGTATGAAAATGGAATGAAAGCTAGAAGTATAAATACTGAAGGAGATAAGGGCAAGTGGAGACAGCTGAGACTAGTGAAAATTAGGGGCAGGTGCAAGATGAAGGGTTGAGCGGAACTGACTGAGGGAAAGAGACAGTAACACTAGGAGTCACTGGGGAAACATTACTGGATATACAATCACAGGGGAAAAAACGCAAACCAAGATTTATCCAAAAGAACAGAACACATGAGGACAAGACAAACTAAATAAATTATCACAAAAGGAGCAAAATGACCACTAATAATAACAACAGCAACAAAAACTCAGATTTTGACAATTTTGTTCTTTAATAAAAGTGTATCAACAAATTTGTTCATGTCTGTAAATGGATTCACCGTATCTGATCCTTGAAGTAACTCAGTAACCTTCCCGTGGCCTTCAGGTCAAATGAACTCGATGTTACAAGGACTTCTGGAGGGCTAAAAGTATTAAATGACTTGTCCCACAAATCTCCCCACACCCTGCTCACACATTACTAATACAAATTATGTGCTTGTTCTCTAAAAATCCCCACTTGCTTCAAAGTGCATATTCAACAGATTTGGTGTTTTGATCCAAGCCGTTTTCATGCTGCACACATAAGTGAAAGCAGCAACAGAGTTCTGCTGATTTTTTAACCTGATGTAATTTGGAACAGTCCCCCCTCCTAACAAATAAACAGAAAAAAAAATTGGAAGCACTAATTAAACTCATGACTAAGCAGGTGCCTCTGATGGTCGTGTTTATGAAGCAGGGAATGCTAGTTTTGGGAAGATTTCTGTGATTTCCGGTGCTTTATTAAATCATCCATCTTCTACAGCTTATCCGGGGTCAGGTTGTGGAAGCAACAGGTCCAGGAGCGAAACCCAGACCTCCCTCTCCCCGGTGACACTCTCCAGCTCCTCCTGGAGGATCCCAAGGCGTTCCCAGTCCAGAGAGCATACATAATCCCTCCAGCCAGTTTTGGTTCTGTCCTGAGGTCTCTTTTAATAAATCGGCTTGTCATAATTTTTGGTGGGAAATTCACTTCCTCTTATCTTTTTACTGTTTTAATTGGAACTACTTTCACTAAAGTAGGCAGTTCCAATGAAAACCGTCAAAGACATTTGAAGGTTTCAAAGATATTTTTATGGGAAAGACAGCGTTCTCAGCTGTTAGGAGATTATTTAGACATATTTGGAGAAACAAAATAGAACTCACAATTTTTTTTCAGAGTACAATAAGGATAGATTATTATTTGTTTTATGCTTTTTTATGATGACCCCTTATGTTTTAAACATGTTTTCTTTTGCTTTTCTTCTCATGGGATACTTGTATCTGTTTTGGAAAGTGTAACATTTTCACAGAGTGTCTGATGTTTGTTTAGAAGATTTGTGAACAAGCATCAGTGCAGTTATGTTGTCATAGAGCTGTGTTCAGTTATTTATAAAAGTACTTCCATCCATCTATTTTCTGATGCTTATTGATGGTTGGGTCACTAAGGCAAGAGGTCCAGGAGGGAAACCCAGACCTCCCTCTCCTCAGTAACACTTGAGCTCCTCCTGGGGGATTCCAAGGTGTTCCCAAGGCAGACATGATTCAGTAAATAATAGTTTTGGGTCTGCTCCAGGGTCTCCTCCCAGTGGAATGTGCTCAAAAAACCTCTAAAGGGAGGCATCTAGTCACCTGAATTACTTCAGCTAATTATTTTCCTTGCAGAAAATCATCAGCTCTACTCCACGTTACCCCCAGATTATGGAGCTCCTAATCTCTAAGGCTAAACCCAGCCACCCTATAGAGGAAGCTCCTTTTAGCTGCTTGCATCCTGGATCTCAATTTTTTGTCATGACCCCACACCTCATGACCATATGTGCAAGCTGGAACATTGACAGACCAGTAAATCGAGAGCTTTGGCTTTCGGCTCACCTTCTTCTTCATCACAACAGTCCGGAGAAAGACCCTCATTACTGAAGACAAGGCCCCCATTCAACAATCTACTGTATGTAACACTCTATCCTACAATCACTCCTGAACAATACTCTTATTTACGCAAACTCCTATGCCTGAGGTGAAAATTCACCCCAGACGACCCAGATAGGACATTCCACCTTTTTAAAAAACTTAGAAAAACAAACAAAAAAGCCACATGCAATCTGCTTTCAAACATTTATTTAACTGCTGCTATTTGTTCTTGTACTCTAAAACTAAAGTCGTTTGTAGATCTGTGCAGACCGTTAAGAAATCTGTGGTAATGCTGTGCAAAAATTAAGGTTTTATATTCAAGAAGATTATTAGTGTCATGTCTGTTACTGCTGCTCTGTTCTGCTTTGTTTTCCGAATCTAGAGAACACACAAGTTTAAATATATACATAGACACTTTTTTTACACCTGTAGGTATGAAACCCATTCAGTCTTAGAGCCTATGCTGTGATGTTATTAAGATATTTATTCTGACATGATGGACAGCAATTTGTTGTGTAGTGTGTATAGCTATTTAGCATATTGTTAGTTAGGTGGTCATGTTTTTACTGATTTAAGGGAAAAATTAGAGTGTTTCTGGGACACGGAAAATAGTAGGAACACCTATTTGGTGAGTACTAAGAGTATAACAGCATCATGCTTTCCAAATTTGTCAATCCACCCATGTTCCAATTGGTTGTGTAGGTCAAAGAATGTGTAACAGGTTCATCATCAGGTTCGAAGAGGGGCTTAAATATTTTATGTGTAGTCACACATCTATCAGTATTTCAGCAACAATGGTGGGTACAGAATCTTGCCCTAGGATTTTCCTGGCACGTTGCAGAGCTGGAGAATAAACCCCAAATCGTCTAACTGGAATATGGCCATTCCACCACTGATCCACAGACCCAAGATTTTCCCTGGCCATCATTTAGTTATTGATGTTTTCTTGCAGAATCTTTATGCCTGTATATTATTATGTAATTATCCAAGAGCTTCTTGAACTTTTGCTGGTATTATCCCGTTATTATGCCCTCAAGCTTTTATTTACAGAATTCCTCTTTTGAAATTGAAATTTTTCTGATGTTTTTTGGTGAGATTCAGTTCAGGGTTCATTGCTGGCAAGTGTAAAACAGATCTCTGGTCCTATTGAATGTGGTGCTTTAGGTTATTATCCTGCTGAAAAGCTCAGGACCTTTTCCTCAAACCTTTACATCAGAGTCCTTACAAAGGCTGCCTGTTAAATTTAGGATTGATTTTAAAATTCTCTTAATGTTTTTTGAGGGCCTTCACAGCCAAGCAACAGACTTTGTCAGAGGGATGGTTTTGGTTTACGAACCAGGATGACACCTCAGATCCTCTGGTTCCTCTCTTTTAGCTGTTCCACACAGAAAAACAATAGCCTTTGGAGATTCTGCTTTTGGTAACTCACAGTTCCACGCAGACTGTAGAACAGTTTGCCAGAGAATCTGAGAGACATCCACAATGTGGACACTTTTAAACATAAACTAAAAAGCCATCTATTTAGTCTGGCTTTTATATAGGATAGCTTTAGCCTATAATATAGCTATTTATCTATTTTTAATAAATTTATTTACTTTAACAACCTCTCTCTTCTCTTTCTTTTTAAAATCACTATAAAGCACTTTGAGTTGCATTGGACTTGTATGAAAGGTGCTAAAGAAATAAAGCTCGATTGATTTAATTTTCCCACACTCAATAACACATGTAACTCTGTGAAGACTTAGTTATTTTATAAGTTTTTCATTCTTTTAAACCTGCAGTCTTCAATACCAAAGGCCTTTGTTGTGCTGTTATCCTTGGCGATTGTCTTTGTTTGGTTCAATGTTCAGGCTGTGTTTCAATCTGAAACCACTACTCCTAATGGCTTCAGTTCAAACAAAGGCCCGCAGAGGTTTCTTTTTTAGAATCTGCATGAATCTTTGCTGAGGCTTTTCACTGACTTCCCCTCTTACCATGCTCTCAAAACGTCATAAAACAATTTTATGTCTGCAACACTTTTTGATAGCTTTCCATGATCTTAAAACTGATGTTTTAGATTCTTGGGGATTACTTTGTATTTTTTGGACTTTTGTTGGTTTTGATGATGGCTTTTTTGATGCTTTGTGACAGCTCTCTTGTCTTTGCCAACATAAGAGGGAAACAATCAACCCAAGCTGTGTAGTAAACCTATCACATATATTGGTTAATTCAGATAATGTGAACACTGATGATTTAAACAAGAAAATATTATTTGATTTGATTTTGTTTGGTGAACAAATTTGGATTCCTCAAAAAATGCCAGATATTTTTCACCATGGCAGTGTAGCACAAGGCAGCATTTTGAGACTGTGTTACAAGTCTGCTGAAATGTTCTGCTTTCCCTTGTTCAAAAGGCCCTCATTGTACAGTACCTTATAACCTTTTTTTTCCTCAGAAATGCAAATGTTGACCTGAATCCCCCACTTATATTCTGCTCCCTCAAAAGATAAACAATTCCTGTTTGTTCAAATGGGCCGTATAAGCCGCCATTCTGTTCCCCATGACTGAACCAGACGGGATGAACTATTGTATTAACAAACAGAAAACTTGTACTAAATTTTACATTAGGCTCACAACTCAAACTGTGATTTTTTAACCCCTTGTTGGTCCTGATAACCATACAGTGAAATGTTTTTGGACTTCATGAAACATTTTATTTTATTTTTTTACTCATTAAAGGTAGTTATTTTATTGTTGTGTCTGCACTCTTGGAATTGTGGCTGTTAGTAGTTTTTATAGAACTGCTTTTATAGGATCTTTTTTTAATTTCCTACTTTAAAGTGAGACCCTTGGAGGGCTGCATCTTAATCCTGAGGTTGCAGGTAATCCTGGTTGCATCAGGAAGGGCATCTGGCATAAAACAATTGCCACATCTTTCGTACGAGTTTGCTTCCTGTGGCGACCCCTGCAGAAAAGAAAAAAAACATCAACTTAAAAGTAGGAGCCTTCTTATCTCAGGGATGTATGGGGTCATGATTGGTCAGATCACAAGTGTAATTGTCAAATAAGTCCACACTCTTCCAGTATGGATCCTATTTTAAAATGTATTCACTTGTTAAACAACTTCTTGCAGTGAAAACTCTTTGCCTTCATTCACTAAAAAGTAACATTTTACATAGAAATAAACTTACACTAGAGTTCAAACCCTTTTCAGCCTATGGGTAAAATAATAAACACAACATCAATTTGAGTTTTCAATGTAAAACACCAGCTTTTTCTTACAACTCTAAAGAGTCCTCCCATCTGTTTTTTTTATTTTTTTCTGCCCTGCACAGGGTTGCGAAGTGTTGGCGTCTATCTCCAGCAGTCTAGAGATGGGGTATTCCCTGCACTGGTCACCAGTTCATCGCAGGGGCAACATAAAGACACACAACCATCACACACCTAGGGCCAGTTTAGAGTTGCCATTTAACCCAACATACATGTTTTTTGGACTGTTGGAAGAAACTGTATTCCAAGCAAAAACCCACATGTGCATGGGGAAAACGTGCAAGCTTTACACAGGAAGGCTTCAGTCAGGAGCCAAACCCAGAATCTTCTTGCTGCAAGGCTAAGCAGTTGCTCCTCCATGCAGCTTTAGTCAATGAAAGCAAAAATTAATAATACAAAAACTCAAACAGAATTATGATTAAACAAATTCGAGACCCTACTAATAAGAATAGATCAGATGTGTAATTAGTGCAGTTTATATATTTATTTTATTTTTGCTGCATTACCCCTTTAGTTATGCTGCTATGGGCTTAGACTGCTGGAGGACATTCTGGCTATGTTTTCTCACTCTGTTGCTGTCTTTACTTTCTCTACTCTCCGTGTTTGTTTTTGTAATCACTGCTGTCATTAATCGTATGTTCGCTGTTCACTTACCCTTAGAAAATGCACCTGCACCTGATGATGTTAAATTCAGAATGGGGCTGTGAAAAAAAGCTGACACCTGTCAGTGCACTGTTTTGCTGTGGTGGTCTAATTGTCAGCCAGCTATTAAACAATCACAGACTTTCAGCAGTCAGTACAAAATATAGTTCCTCAATTTGGCTGCTTTTCTGGGGGGCATAAACTCCTCAGAGATCACTTTGTCATCTTTCAACAATATTTTGCACACCGGGTTTCAGTTACTTAGCAGAACACATTCACAGGAAACACAAGCGGGTAAGAACAGTTTTATTTTGAAATGAACAGGAAGTTATGAACGGTTTTAGCTGCAGGAGGAAATGGAAAATGAAGTTAGCAATCTTCATTTGAGTAGTGAACTGATCTTTATACTCAGCTTCATTGTTAGTCTTACTTTGTCTTTCCTTCACAGGTCTTTGAGGAGATGGTCGAGGATTCCTGCATCAAAGGAGGTGAGTAATATTCCAGATGAGGTGAGAGAGTGGACAGGCAGAGCAAGTAACTAGCCGAGCTGATTTCTCCTTACTTTCTTTGGAGATTGACAAACGGAGGTGATCACAGTAGGATGTTCCACAAATGATTATCCCTGAGAGGTTCCAGAAATACACAGTAAAAATGCCAGTGTTGAATTAACACCCACAGTGTTAATTTTAACACCGAAAAAGTGTGTATATGTGTCCAAGTCAGCTGGTGTTAAAGTAACACTTTTGAAAGTGTTAAAAGGTTGACACCCATTTTATTGTTAAATTAACACCAGACATTGTTAATATTCAACAACACCGAGTGTCATATTAACATTACAACGGTGTTGGTGTTAAAATATAATGTTAAAAGTAACACCAGTGTAGTGTTGATAATAAAATATAATGGTGTTAAAAAGGTAAATAATTGACACCACAAGGTGTAAATATCAACCAAATCCAGAGGAGAAAAGAATATTCAAAACAATACACAGAAATGGAAAGTTCAACTTTTATTAAACCCATTTCAGAATTACAGACCTCCAATGCACAGCTTATACAAAACAGTAGCGGGGCACAATATATGTTCTTTCGTCATTATCAGCCGAAAACTGCCTGTCATAAGGTTGATAATATATCAGAGTAGAGACACAAATAACAGCAAACACATCATCCACAATCTCTATTCTGAAAGCATTCAGATGATCATCAAAACACTCTGTAATGACTTTAGTAGTCACAAAAAATGCTTCATCATCCTTGATTATGATGTTAAGAATTTTTTGAAAAACAGGCATTTCATTTTCAGTACTTGTACAGACAATCATTCCAATGTGGTATTCTGTTCCAAAGCTTTTCACCCATGAAGTTGTGGATACACAAGGCACATTCAAACTGGGACAGGACCTTAAGACCTCACTGCAATCTAACTCACTTGTTTGGTAATCTTTAAGACTGCCAAACTGAAACCTTTGAAAGTAAAAATTCTCCCAATGAAAAGCCAACTGCTTCTGGTGCTTCTTTACTAGTGTTTTAGTTATATTCTTAAAGTTCTTTACAGATTTCTTGAAGAAATTGTGTTTACCTTCAAATCTCATACACCACATATGGATGAGTGGTCCTATTTTTCTGATGCATCTGGGATAATGAATCATCAGATGATGTTTTGGAATCAACTTCTTATCTGTAAATACAGACTTAAAGAGTCTATGATGGTCAGAAATCAAATGCTTTAAGAAATAAGTCATACCATCTGTGATTTTTGGCGAGAACACAATATTGACAATTTGGATCAAAAGAAGAATTACTCTCCAGTAACTGTTGTTCCTGTCAATTAGATCTCCAAAAATCAAAGGTGTATTGCGCAAGAGGCACCATGACTGAATAGCATTGAGGCCCAGGTCATTGCTTCCATCCATTTTGACTGCACTAGGTCTGTTGTTTCTCTCAAGGTATCCGTAGTTAAAGCTCTGTATTCGTTCTGAAAGGGTGTTTAAATCTATGGAAGTCCAAACCATGTACTGAAAAAGAAGCTGAAGCTCATACTGCACAACACCTTCCAACAGGTCATGCATAATATCAACTGCATAGTTGTTTGAACAATGAAAATACTGTAGTGCATTAAGAGGACACTCTCTTTTTACACCAAAAGAATGTACAAGTGTGGGATTTTGTGCCACTGCATTGCAATGTTCTGAATAGAGCTCTTCTGTGCGAAAAATTAGGTCTTGGTTATCCTCACTGAATACTGACTGAAACTTTGTTTTATCAGTTAAACAAAACCGACAACAGTAAGTTGCACTGAATGATTCAACAAAACCAAAAAGGCTATGCAATGCCAAATTATCACCAGTAACCTGAACAACTGAACCTCTTAATGGTACATCAGAAAATGGCACCTTAACACCTTCCGTCTCAAGACATTTCAAGTCATTAATAAGAGGTTCCAAGATGGGACCAAAACCATACTTCTTCAAGTCTTCAGCATGAAAAAGAGAAACAAGATGAATGTTCATTAAAACTGAATTTAGCTTAGCTGGCAAGTTTCTTAAAATAAAATAAATACAACCAAGTTTATGTGAACCCCTTTTGGGTCCCAGAGGATTTGCTGTTTCAAAATCATCGTAATACAACTGTATTTGGAGTGCATGTTCTTGCTCTGAAAATAATGAGTGATTTTGGAAATAGGAACCATCACTGATGTCTCTATATATCCCATCTTCATGGCACTTTACTTGTTGAAAGCAAGTACTTAGTTCCTCATTGGTAAACAATGACTCAAGAGTTCCTAAAATAGGTACATACATAAATTTGTCATTAACAGGAATTTGACTGTAAACACCTGTTGTTTTATGCAAACGTGTATCATAACGCACTCCAAGGACATGCTCTATTGGTTCAACAATTTTCCATTTTTTTTCAAAATACCTTTGCCTCTTTGTTTCAGTGTTAAGGTGTGTGAATGGATTTTCCATGTTCTCAAAACATTCTTTGACTTTGTTTAAGGTTTGCTCATTCACTTCAGATGAAAGACATGTAAGAACAGCATCCTGTGCTTGAATATGAACATCATTAACAACCTCTTCCATTGAACAAGTTAAAGACTGCACAATATTTTCAGAAACTCCAGACGCTTGAACTTGGGCAATAACAGAGCTACACATGTCCATTAACTGCCTCTTTTTAGGAATACTTTGTTGACTAACAGAAGTACTACTCAATGGGTCATCAGCACAAACATCACTAATCTCAACACTATCTGTTCCAACATTGTCCACATAAACAGAATCTATAGCAATAGTGTCTCCATGTGCTTTCATCAAGTGCTTCTTGAACCCAGAATATGTGTAAAAAACAGATGAACAGCTATGTTCCCCACATTTCAAACGCAATTTGCGCCCTGGATACAAAGCATGACGAAATTTCAAATGCTGAAAAAGAGTTGAAGAATTTCTGTGCTGAACCTTACAAATGTAACATGTTGGCATATTTAAGTGTTGTTAATTCTCACTCTGATTTCCTTGACTCTGGGGCTCTCCTTTGTTGTTGCCACATCAATCCCATAAACTGTTGTTTGGATGAATGTGTAGAAGTTGAGGAGGGCTGCATCGTAGGACACGGCAAACACAAAGTGCGCCTTAAAAAGTTCATCGAAGGCAGCCACTGCAGTCTGTGCCACACAAGGAATGGGCTTCTGATCCAGGATGATGTAGAACTTCTGAATACTGCTCTTCTTTTCTCCAACGCAGAGGAGGAAGGGCTGTGCAGATCCAACTTTGCCAAGGAATGTCGCCATGCTTGTCCCCACCTAAGATTGAGAGATGGAACATTAGACATAATGGTTTTAGTTTCTCTCAAGCAACAAATTAAGAACACTTTCCACCTTCCTTTAGCTGTGAACATGCCACAAAAGGGGATGCAACTTGCAAGGAAACTCCTGTGAGCTTAAATGAAAAGATCGGTTCTAATGGGCTCATACAATTCTTTGTGCCATTTAATTCCCATAACCAATTTTTTGTTCCATTTTGTCGTAAAATTAACCCTGATCCCTCCAACTCCCTCCAAAAATAACTATAAATTCATAATACAAATAACACCAAATAATGACTTTACATTTAACAGTCTTGTAAAAATGAGATCAATTCACTTTAAGTGAAGCACAATTCATGTCAAAAATATACCTTCATAAACTTCACAACATGATCAGCTGCCTCAGTTGCACTGATTTTTACATGTTTCCTCCCTTTGGCGGTTGGAGGCAGGAGATGAACCAGCAGGAGAATGGCTGCCATGTCGCCATCCCATTCTGATAAAATCATAACACAAGCCATGTTTAGAGTTACCATATGAAAATTGATACATAGAAAAGACTGTTGAACATATTTATCTATTAATATGTACCATAATCACGTGATTCCTCCTGAGCAGACAGAAGGTCATGCAGGTGATCGCTCAGTCGAAGGCTTTTGCTGACAGTGATGACCTTAGGTTTGTAGAACGTTGGCCATCTTCCAATGAACCTCCCCGAGATGTCTTTTCCAAAGAGCATGATGAAGTCCTGCTCAATCTAGCAGAAGAAAAAATACCATCAAAACCCAATTCAAAAGTTTAGTTAATCAAATCTGAAACTTTCTCACCAAGCCTGGTGTATCCAAGAATCTTGGGAAGTGATCCAAGATGAGTGATGACTGGTCCAAATCATGTAGCATATTCTGTCTATGCTTAAATGTTGCCTTCATTTTCTCCTTAACAACATCTTGGTCTGATGCATGCTTCATTATGGACATTGCTTCTTTGCATCCATCACCAAACAGCTGTTCAGATGTTGAGGTCTCCCTCTGAGTTTTCGGCCCACCTTGATGAACAGACCTGGAACTCCTCTTGAAGTCACAAGCAGTGCTACGCTGAATGGTTTTCAATCGATAGGCCAGGTAGCCCTGTCCACTTTGAGGATCGTAGAAATGCTCCTATCACATAATAGAAAACACAAAATGTCAATTACATTTCATTCAAAAGGACAGTTACAAGGCTAATCCACATTGTAAAAAAGAAATAAATCCAAACAAATTATCACCCAAGAAGAGAATCGTCAGGTACTCACATAGCCAGCTGGTGAGCAATTATCTTTCAAATTGGGAAAGAGGGTGACAATCCCCAGGGCATAGGTAATGCGGACATTGACAGGAGGGACTCTCCTAAAAAAACAATTCCATAAGAATATTCATATTTCACATAGGGGTTAAACAAACTCACACCAATTAAGCAAAGGTTATGAATAGAAAACTCATTCTCATTCATTTATCAAGATAGATATCAAGATTAAATTCTGGTCCCCAATCAGCAAGCTGAGAATTATTGGTACATACCCATGACTTTCGATCATATCCGCCACTAAAATATTGACAAGTTTCCTTCTTGTTTGATCAGAGAGACTTTTGGTCTTGTTGTATTCTTTTAATACATGTTCTCCTTCTGGTTTTTGGTGCAGAGCTACATAGACAATCTGCAACAGATTTCACATGTCATCCTGCAATGAATTTTAAAATAGATCATCATTTCATTTCCCACCTTGACACAACTCACATCTTTTGCCATCTTACTGTCAGGTGGTCCTTCAGCCAGTCGTCTTCTCTGTGCTTTAGTTTTCTCTGTGATCACTGTAGAAGATGAGCTTGCTGTGCTTGAAGATTCAACTGACGAGGCTGACCCATCTTCAGAAGTGAAGGAAACGTCTGTCACCTCACTCTCGTCAATGATACCCACTGTATAAAGTTTAGAAGACTCATTAGTAAACAACTTAAAACTTAATATATTCTTTAAATGCATTAGAAGGAACACTTGTTTTAATGCTTTTAAATCTTACCAAAGTGCTTAGCGACTACTTTGAAAGATACTGTAGCAGACCTCAAGAGTTCATCAAAAATATCAGCATCCACATCAACTCCAGAAGAGTCCTTCAGGTCTACACAGATTTCACTTGCCAAACTGAATTTAGCATGAACTACAAGGAAACAAAAATACTCATCTTAACATGCTAATTTATAGCATTTGGTTAGAACTGGTAAAGGACAATTACATTCATAATTAGAAAATATCTGAAATAACATTTTCAGACAATGAACTGGCAATGGTGGTTGAAATTGTACATCTTTAATTTTGCCCATATTGTTAGCAGACAGTTCACCAAAATTTGACACAAACATTTTTATGAAAATAATTAATAAGCATTCTGGATATGATATGAGATAATGAAACTACCTTAAGCTTACTTCATTTAAATGGCAGCTGCCACAACAACATAATTAGTGCTCAACTTACCCTCGTGCATGAATTTCAAGTAATCATAGCAGTCATCTGTCACTGGAACCCGAACCCATTTCTGGACTGTCTGATACTCCACTTGAACCAGCATTTCTGCATAACAAAAAAAGGACACGGTCTAAGTTTTGACACCTTACAGATATTTTAAACCAATCTTTTATCACTTCCACTATCACTTTGAACACCTAAGCTCTGATATAAACTTCATCCAAGCTAGAGTGTTGAGCTAGCTAGCAAGACAGAATCCGCTTCCATTTCGGCTAGCCGTAAAGTGGCATTTTACACTCTTGCTTTGCGACCGCTATAGTCTACGGAGCCTCTAGGGCTCATGGAGAAAAGTTTTTCCGCTATCTTTTGAGTTTCCTCTCAAAAGTTTAGCTTTACCTAGCAACACTTTATTGCAAAGTTGACGAACCACAGCCACAATAAAACCACAAATTATATAAAATTATATATAAAAATTATATAAAATTGTTTTAAATATTCGACATTTATGTTGGATTAAAACCTTTATTATTATTATTTTCAGTGTAATTAACTGCTTCATTGATGTAATGAACAACTTCGCCACGTAATTTAAAAGAGCCCCACATGCTCGCGGAGGCTAGCCGTTTGCAATGTTAGCTTTTTAGATACACACCACCAATATTTCAAATAATACAACTATACAAGTATTTTACATGGTTTAAAATGACAACTAGAACTTACCAAATACAACAGAATTTGAATTTACCGTTCGCCTAGATTTGGCAAAACGGCGGGACCTTGAATTTGGCGAATTTTCCATCCAAAATGGTTTAAATATCGTGTACTCAAACTAAAAAGCACATTTCCAACGAAACAATAGCCATGTATGAATATTTAGCTTACCTTTAGGAAAGAATTGTGTCTTTCGTCTGCGAAAAGAAGCCGTACCGACCGAGTGACTGGTGTGGAGACCGAAAGTCCAACGCACTCTGCAGCCGAGGCGGGGCTTAAGCAACACAAACCAATTAACACTGGAATTTAACAAAGCAAATATGATGGAAGTTACACTGGCTGTGTTATTTTAAAGCTGTGTGATGTTAAAACAACACTCACACTCTTTATTTAACACTACACCTGAGATTTTAACACTGGCATTTTTGCTGTGTACATGGACGATTCTACATAGAAACACAGGTAAGTACTTAGAAATGTTTTCCTTACTTTGTGCACGTAGAGAACACCAGCAAATGGCCTCCCCAGCATAGGTGACAGTTACCACAGATGAGAAACCAGATGGGGCCCTCCCTCACCAGGCAAAATCAGTCCAAATTTTCATGTCCAGGTGTCCCCCAGCCATACTAAAGTTTCTGAGAATGACCAAGTTTAGGGTAAGCACCTTCTCAGCTATGTCACAACCCTGAGTTTTCACCACAGGGTTGCCCTCCCTTCTCACTCTCTTGACCCTAACAATGTCATGACAAGACAGAGAAGGGACATGTTATGTTAGGTTTTTCTCCAGCATCTGGAGTTTTCTTAGCAAGTTTAGTTCTTCAGTTAGTGTTCTGTAATAACAACACCTCTGGATCAACCCAATCAGCTTCTTGATAGCTTTTTTTTTTCTTTTCTTCTTAGATCCAGTCTTTAACAGAACACATTGCTCTTTCAGCAACTTTATTAGTGAGGCTGTTGAAAGAGCAATCTCACTAATGAGGTTTTAGGGTATACAACCAACCACTAATGAGGTTTCAGCAACCTCATTGGTGCTTCATTGTATACCCTGAGTTTTAAGCAGAGTCTGAACTGGCCGTATTTGAAATGCATTGCGTTATCTATCTTCAGATAGATTATTTTCATTTCCTCTGAGATTCATCATCAGGGCCTCAGATATTGGCTTCCCTGAAGACTGTTTCAGGGGATAAACTGTGATTTTCCCTGGACCATTATCAACAAAAACCACAAAATATTTTATGATCTCGTTTTGTTTTCCTAGACAGGGGCCCGGCTATATCAGCAGAGAAATTCTTCCCCTTATCTTCACAGCTGATCTTGGTGTGTTCTATAGTTAGAGCTTTCAACAGCCCTCTTTCTGTATCAACAGACATTATTTTCCTTATTTATTTATTTTTTGTTCTTGTTTCTCTGCTTCCGCTTAAAGAAAAAAATGGTTCTTGGGTCTCCCAATTTAATGGGATAAATTTTAATACAATTTTATCACTCTATTTACATACTTCTCACACTCCTCACTCCTTATCTCCAAAGATCAGAAGCTCCCTCTTAAGGCTGATTTATACTCTACAAGAAGTGAAGAAATCTGCTCTCACTGACGTAGTTGCATGACGAAAATCACGTCATTTTGTTCGCACGGGAACTCTCAGAGTACATTCTGTGCACAAGGTCATGGCAGAACGTTTTCTGGCAGCGGTATTCCTCAAGTATTGTGTGATTTGTCAGAATTTTGTTGTTAGTGTGTTTGTTTATGTGGAAAAGCGGGTGATCATTAATGGATTAATTTTACTTCTATTATTTTGCTAAAAAGCTGCTGGTTGAGGTTTTTAGAAAAAATAGCTTTCTTTACAACTGTTCCAGCAAAATTTATGGAAGGTAGTCAAACAGTAAAGAACTAGTGAAAGGACATAGAACAGTTATTGTGTACAAAGGAGACAGAGCAGAGACACAAGCGGCTCTTTGTAACTGTGCTGACCTGGAGGGATTACACCTCAGATGGGCAGCATAATCCTGGATGGGAGGGATTATGCCATGGCCAGGCAGTGTAGTGTTAGCTGGGAGGAAATATGGCAGGCAGCGTAGGGACTCATTCCCCATGTTCGCTCGTTATTGTACCTCTTTTTGACAAACTTGCAAATGCCAAACATCATTTATTGTCTAAGTCTGTATAATAAAAATGTCTGGTCGTGGTAAGGAAAGCAAAACTCTATACATGAATGGAAAAGTGGAAATCTCTACCCATCTCTTATGGGAAGGGTAGCTTCAATTAAAATGATGGGTTTGCCTAGAATTAATTACTTATTCTCAATGATCCAAAATAAACCATCATCTGATTGGTTTAGATCACAGGATTCCTTTATCTCTAAGTTTCTTTGGAAAGATAAACCCCCACGTATTAGCTTAAAAACACTGCAGAAGACCAAAGATAAAGGAGGACTAGAGCTGCCCAACTTCTATCATTACTTTTTACCCAATAGGTTACAATAGATCTCAAGATGGGTAAAACATAATCCCCTTGATGAATCCTGGTTAGAGGTAGAACAGACACTATGCAACAATATAGTGATTTCGGACCTTCCATTCATTTGCTCAAACATAAAACGGCATGTATGCTCCAAGAGCATTAATGTTAGCTCCTCTCTGAAAGCATAGTGGGAGTTTCTTAAAATGATACAGTCTTCACTAATCCCATGCAAACGTACACCCATCTGGAACAACCCTGACATCCTACAACATAATAATATGATAAACTTTCTGGGTTGGGGATGCAAAGAAATTGTCAGAAGGGGGGAACACTGAGGCGAACCCAGAGCGCAGACTCATGTTTTTTTTAAATAAAACTAATTTATTCGAATAAAAAAATAACCAAAACAATGGGCTGACGAGGCAGCAAAACTAATAATAACAAAAATCCAAAATCAAGGAACAAAGCAAGGCTTAACCAAACGTGACTACCATGGACCAAGTGGAAAACACAGCAAAAACGGAATGACCCAGTAGGGAATGAAGAGCAAAGACCGGTATATGAAGGCTGAGGATCAGGAGGAAAATGGGCACAGGTGAGTGATAACAAACAGGTGAAAATGATGGCAGTGATTAAGTAGTCATGGTAATGTG